>NC_050188.1:792500-930000 GCF_008315115.2 Sander lucioperca
AAAGATGCACTTCAGGTTGTTTCATGATGTGATCTTTTTCATAATTGGCCATTTTATTTTTTATAGTTCTGTCATATTTTTTTAATATAAATAAAATGCAGCTTGGCTAAATGACAAAAAGCCACCATTAGCTGATATGCAAGCAAGTTCACTTTTATGATTCTCCTGTGTAAACCTCAGCCTCCATTTCCTGTTCCTCATTATCATAGCTTTAACATTATCATTTGCTGAAACAATACCATGTTATGAGCCAGATTAAAGAAACCATTTTCCCAAATGATGCAGGGATCTAATTAGAAGATATTGGCATACTCTGCCCAAAAAGTACAAATGCAACTCTTAAAATGTTGAACTTGTTGTTTTGAGCAGGGCGTTTGTTGTGCCGTCATCTTCTGTTCTGGTGGATCTTGTGCATGAAACCCTCATACTTCTCAGCTGACTGGTCTGCCACAGAAAGATTTAATTCAGTAGTTTCAATAGTCCAAAAGGGAAAAATTGGTTTGTGGTAGTGAAAAATGTGATGGCGTAACTGTTGGTATTACAGTATTTAAACTGCTAATTAAATGTTAGAGATTATTTCCTGACGGGAGATGGTCTGCGCTCTTGCTGGGTGGTGGTCAGGATGTCTCTTCTCTCTCAGGATCTCATACTTTCCAATCCATCAGACGCTGGGATGACTCTGGGCCGGCTGGAGCATGTTGTGTTCTTATGTTGAGAAGAATTTCCTTCATCCGAGCCTTCAAATGCTGTGAGTCACCAGGGCAACTTGCAGGGCGACGGAGCCAAGGAGTTGCCTCAGCGCTGTCGTTGCTTTAGTGCCACAGGAACTAGTGGTTAGTTAGTTAGTTGCCAGGAAACATTTTTTAGAGCTGTGGCAGGGTCACAACTCAGCATGTTACCTGATGCTGGAAGTGTTACCCAGCCAGGCTGCACAACAGACCAGTGTTCACCATGACCTCACTTCACAATAAGTCCACCTGAGGATGTTTAGAAATATTGGGCATAAGCTCAGATTCCATGAGCTAAACCTGTATTTCATTACTATATTTACCCTTATTGGTGTAGTTCGACAAGCCACCTATGTTTTGATCAACCAGTGGTTTCCTGCAGAGTAAAGTGCCTAATTTAGCATTTTATGCACATGCCCTCTGACTTAATTTGCTCTGGGAATGTGCATTAAACGAGCACACGATAACTTTCCACCTGAAGTCGTTGCAAAGTGAGTTTAACAATCTTAACACATTTTGTCCATTAAGTTTTTATTAAATGTAAAGACTTGCTGTGAACAGTCTTGATACCAGCAACATCAGTCATTGTGAGTAGCCTGAACCTATGATGATAGCTGTATTATAGGACCATGTAATTTGGTATTAAATATAGCAGAAATACAGACAATGTTAAATTGGTAGACTCCAGATGAATACATTAAAATTCCTTACGCCAACCAAGAAATATGAACATATCAAATAATAATATCAAATTTGTCCACATGCAAGCAAACAATTACAAATGTATGACAAATACATTTTCATGAATGTATTTATTTATTTAGGTTTAAATGTTGCAGCTTTTTCAGTAAACTTACAACTATTAAAAATTTAAATTATAAACCCATTTTAGGTAGAATTTATCCTGGTATGGAGCTGAATGAAGGTCCAACCTAATACTACTTATTTGTACCTGATAAAATGTTTGCTAAGTACATAAAACCTGATTATAAGCCTACATACTGTAATGAGGAGCATTAAACAGGTTATGCGACTAATGACTATTAGATTGTTCCTTCATGTGTTTGATTTGTGAGACTGATGAACACAGCAGCTGTTCACATTGGCAGACACAAAGAATTTTCTCTTCAACAGGAAAACCGTTTGATCTTTGAACTTCGGCTCGTTGAAAGAAAGTTTTCCAGCTGAAGTACGATGAGATGACGACTGCCTGCACTTAGAGAGTGACCAGACCTTACTGATTGTTGTTTTTTTTATTGTTTTTTTATTGCTTTTCTACTTCGTTTTTTGTCTGCATATAATATTTCCAATTTGTCTTTCCAAAGAGGGAGCTGAGGTTTTTGTCCTCTTCACATCTTAGCTTTTCTGTTCCAATCGTCCGTTAGATCTGTCTGCTACTGAAGTTAATGATCCTAAACCTCAGGCTTTTAGAGGAAAATATTATGGTAAAGTTGGCTTTCAGCTTTGATAATTACAGCTTTCACTGAATGTGTATTGCATGAGGGTAGAGGACATGTGATGCAAAGATTTTTATCAACCACATTTTATCATGACTCATTCTTTGATAGTCCTCATGACTCCTCCTCCCTGAGGTCTGATGTGTTAACTTGATAACATGAAATGAATGACCTAACTTTACTCCTCAATGTACTGGATGTGCTGACAGTGAAGGGGCTCAGGGAATTCAGTGTAATGTAATCTAAGGGAACTTCTTGTTTTAAAATGTGACTCGTATACCTCGCTGGTTTAGTATTTGCATTTAATGTCAACATGCGTCTAATCCTTTAAAAAAAAAACTCAAGGTGTTTCTACAGTGTTCCAGATGGAAACATGAGGCTTATGTAGCCTCGTTCCAGACTTCTGAGTCACCACATTTTTAATCAGTTCAAAGAGGTCTGGTATTGTGCTTATTCACGGCAGTTCCCAGATCATCAGGCTATGGCTTATAAGATTCACTAAATCTTACGTTTTCAGGGTTGTTGGAAATTATTAGAACAGGTTAGAATTCACTGTAGACGCACTGCGATTTATAAAGTAGTAGGGAGAGCTCTGACTGTGTTTACATGCACACAATATTACGGTTTTTGCCCTATTTCAAACAGACATTATTTCTTCTAAGCCGTTTACATGGCTAATTAAAGTGAACATTCCACTAATATTCCCGTTTACATGTGCAAAATAGGCTTTTTCAATGTTTTGCACTGGTGGCAGACTTGTTCGACCATTTAAACACAGCCTCCCCCTTTCAAACGTACTCAGTGATTCAGTCAGCTTTGTTTTATGAACTAGATTACTAGAACGTTATGATAACGTTATGCTAAAAAGTATGAGCCCCTAGATACAGATAAAATGTCCTGTTTACTACATATCTACATTCATGGTTAAAAAAAAAAAAAAAAACAGGTCGATACATTGTTGTATTGTTGCATCGTTTGCAAGTCACAGGGACTCGTACGGACCTTCACAACTACAAGAAGGCCTTATTGCTTTATATTCAAGTGTATATGGTATTGCACTTTGAAACCTAATAACCATGACTTCCAGTGATGATGTTATAATTATCCTGTTATCTTCAATCAATCAGGCAGTAATGGGAACATTGTGAAGTTTGAAGTTTATTTGAATCCTGCATCGTAACATTGTGTTAAACTGTAGTATATAATTGTTGACACATTAAATAGACATTTTGTCATTTCATTCATGCATGTTGGCCAGCCAAGAGCAAAGTAAAGGGCAGATCTTTTAATTCAAATGTTGAAATTGTTTACTACAAGAGCATTTAATTCACATCTTCCCGCTCATACATAAAGGATTTACTCTCCCAACCTGCAGAAGCCTTCTTTTATTCACTGTCAGTGCTGATGTTGAATTATTAATACATTATACTACAGTTAACTGGCTGATACTTGAAGCATAGACATAGACATATAGTATGGTTAAATAACGTTTCTGTGTTGAGGACTGAGGACATCAATAAAAGAAAACTTTGGGTTACACTTTACTTGAAGGTATCGACATAAGAGTGACATGACACTGTCATGAACGTGTCAGAAACATTATAAACAAGTCATAAACGTTTATGACATAACACTACTTTTAGTAAGTGTCATTTGGTTTAGGGTTAGAGTTAGGGTTAGGGTTCATGTGTCATGACTGTGTCATGTCACTCTTATGTAGATACCTTCAAGTAAAGTGTTACCAAACTTTGTAATGGGAATTTACAGTTGGAGAAAATACTTGGATACCAAATCTTAAAGGCAGATATACAGTGGTCCTCATAAGTTTATGAACCCATGCTAAAGTTGACTAAAAAGAGGAATAAAAAAAATCATCTTTTGGAAATTGATCTTAATGCCTTAAAAAATTAGGAAAAATCCAACCTTTAAGGACACCAATTTTCTTTGTGAATGAATAATGTATCGTAAATAAATAAATGTTCTTCCTTAAAATACAGGGGGCATAAGTAAGTACACACCTATGTTAAATTCCCATAGAGGCATTGGCATGGGGTACTTTCCATAAAATCATCTCTCAATGCAAATCAAACCAGCTATTAAATAAAACCATGCCAATCTCTAGGTATGGTGAAGGGGATGTGATGATGTGGGGCTATTTTAATTCCAAAGGCCAAGGGAACTTTATCAGGATGCATAGTATCCTGGATCCATGAAATAACTGGCCTTTAAAAATAAAAATCTGCCTGCCTCTATAGGAATTTAACATAGGGGTGTACTTACTTATGCCCCCTGTATTTTAAGGAAGACATTTATTTATTTACATTACATTAGTCATTCACAAAAAAAACTGGTGTCCTTAAAGGTTGGATTTTTTTTTTTGGAAATTTTAATTAAGGCATTAAGATCTATTTCCATTTTTTTTTTTTATTCCTCTTTTTAATCAATTTTAGCATAGGTTCATAAACTTATGAGCACCACTGTTCAATGCAAGTCTCAATTTAAAGTCTCATCACTCTGTGCACTGTCAGACATTCAAAAATGGGCAGCAGAATTAACTAATAAATTATAAAATTGATGAGAATGCATCAGTGGATTCACCGTGAGGAGGTGAGCACAACATTAGCATGGGTTCATAAACTTATGAGCACCACTGTATATAGCAAACCTGCTGAAATTGCATACACACCAACCTAATTTAATAATCTCCTCTTCAATAATGACACAATACGTAACAGAAGTTACCTGGATGTATCTCAAGTTATAAGTATGAGTGTGGCCCACCGTCTCGTTACTAAAGTACAACAGTTGATTGACATTCGCTTTTGTTGTAAGGCCATCAACGTAGGGAAATCAGATGCTGAACTTTAAATCAAAACCTACACCATACCTAAGGACTCACATGGCATCAAGAATAAATCTGACTTAACTGCACCAGAGGAAGTAGCTGTCCTGCTTTTTTCCACTTAAATGCAGACAAAGATTGAAAAAGATGCAGGAATTGGGCAGACATGTCATATTTTCTGTCTCTTTATCTGTCAGAGGGATTACTGTAGCTCTCCAACAGCACTCACTTTAAGTTAATTTACCTTCCTCTATATCTTTAACACAAAAAGCTCGAAGGATGTGTCACACATGATCACACTGCTCTTTTCCATGTCCGAGTTTTTATGAAAGAAGGCATGGAAGAAACGGAGCTGAGAAATGGAACATGAAGGTAGTGAGGTTGTTAAAAATAATGTGTTGGGCTTGTGGTCTCATTTCATTGAATTCTTTCCATTTCTTTATTAGCATTTTCATTTTACTGTGTATGGTGCAGGAGTTCTTTCCATTTAGAGAGTTTAACATTTTACTAAAGGAGACAGATGTGTTTGATTTGAAGTCTGAAGGTGTTCTGCCACTTCACACCAAGCTAAGGTTGGCCAGACGACAGTGCAAAACAACTTACCAGACCTAAAAGAAGAAGCAAATCTTGTTTTTATGCAGCATACAGCATCAGAGGAAGCTGGGGAGGGGAAATATATTATGTTTTGATTTCTCTTGGCACATAAAAAATCTAAATATTTGCCCCTGTGTTTCTGGGGGTTTAAACAAGTGTCTTTTAGTTTTTGGTTTTGTGTGGTCACTTGGTTTTCTGGGGTTTAAGGACCACACTGGAGGAGGAGCGCACACAGGAGAAGGCTATCGGTGAGATCTTCTGGGGGTCGATGTAGTTGTTTTCCAGCCTCAGGGCCACCAGGGTGGTGTCCCCGCTGTGGTTTGGGTCACAGATGCCTTCGTCAGGGATGCTCCTGGAAGACACAGCATAAGGATGCAGTTAGACGCAGCTTTAGTCCTATTATGTGCATAGCGAAAAGTGTAACGTTGATTTTTTTTATCAATAAATTTGACGATCATTTTCTTAATCAGTTAATCATTTGGTCTATAAAATGTCAGAACATTTCCATCACAATTATCTAAAGCCTGTTTTGTCTGACCAATATTTAAAAAATCTAAAGATATTCAATGTACCATATGTATCATAAGACCACAAATCTTAACAATTGAAAAGCTGGTGTGAGTCAGTGTTTTTACATACTTGTCAGGAACAAAAATAATATATCAGTCTAGCCTGTTTTATATCACAGACATTTAATAACGATAATGGAGTTCCTCACGGAAGCATTCTGTGCCCTATGCTGTGGATCTGGACATCTCCATTTCTTTTAAATCAGACATTGTTTTGCCAGCGACCTTACTACATCTGCTCTGGTCACCGAGATTTCGCTCTGTTCTGCCGGTGTCTGTCTCCAGATTTTGACTAACACTAGAAAAAGTCTGTACTGTAGGTTATTGTCATGGTTTGTTCTGTAGTATCACATATGTTAAAATAATCTGCAGTATTTGCTTCGAGTCTGGTTACAATTTCCCACCGGGAGTATCAGCCATCTTGGCAGTGAAGATTGTTATGGTGTTTAAAATGTTATATAAAACTATCCTACAACTTGGACTAAGTATGTGTATCGTGCATGGACCTGTGAGTGAGTAATAAGGTGATTCAGGGTGACTCTCAGGTGGAAACCTGCATCAGCTTGTTTTGTTTCTTGTCGTCAAGACAACACTCAGTTCAGTGAACTTTCAGCTTTAATATTGTCTGGCGGGCTGAGATGAATGATTCAGTCATCTGGTCTGTTGTGGGAGTCTTTGTTGTTGGTCTTATAGGACTGTATTGAATTTTTTTTTTTTTTTTTTTTTTTTTTTCCTTGAGCCATTAATTATTAAAATTAATTTCCATTAATCACCTGGTTTCATTGTTTTCTGTCTGCAGCTTTGCTACTTAATTAACAGTAAAGTACATTTTTATAGATAAACCAAGGCCGGTGGGATTTGATTGCGGTGCAGTATGTTACTCTGCAGCACAAATGCAGAAATGGACAACAGCAGACAATCATGGTAATGCGTGTCAGTGGTATGTAAGGATAGGGCTAAAGGGAGGAATTCAGAGTTCTGATAACTAAGGGAAAAAGCTGTTTGTTACAACTTGGGTCCTATGTTTGTAGTTTAAGAATCAATCTCCATTTTCATTATGCTGTAAAAAAAAATAAAAAAAAATGACATACCTATAATTGACACTTTTAATTGATAATTTTAATTGATAAAAATGTGGGTCCTATTTCTATAGTGTCGTCTGTCATTTCTATTAGTCATTATAACATTGTTCTCATCAAGTTAATAGCTGACATTTAGGAACACAGCTTCCAGATCTTAGCAATTCACTTGGTCAAGTCAAACCATCACTGATGTTGCCCGAGATCACAAATCAGACATTTTCTTCAAATGTCTTTACAATTTGTACATATAATTAGATACTTAATGAGTACGTTATTATAACTCGTTGAAATGACGGACCGGAATGGAAATTTTTAGCATGTGTTTGGCTCTGTTCACATATTGAGAAATATTGTATGTATTAAATAAAATACATCTTCTCCAAACCTCATTAGAACTACCACCCAACTGTTGTAGATGTAGTTCAACCATGGAATGCTGTTATTACAGTAATCTAACTGGGTCAACTGCAGCAGGTTTTTTTCAGTTACTCGTCAGTTTACAGTTAAGTAGCAAATGATTATTTAAAGGGTGAAC
Source organism: Sander lucioperca (assembly GCF_008315115.2). Lineage (NCBI taxonomy): Eukaryota > Metazoa > Chordata > Actinopteri > Perciformes > Percidae > Sander > Sander lucioperca. Next base: position 800,308 of record NC_050188.1, read on the forward strand.
AAAGTGGAGCATAAAGTCTGTCAATGAAAAGTATGAAGTCAGGTTTTTTTGTTTGTTTTTTTTCTTTTCTTTTTAAAGATTATTTTTGGGGGCTTTTTTCCCTTTATTTCAGAGTGACAGTGGATAGACAGGAAAGGTGGGAGAGAGATGGGGGATGACACGCAGCAAAGGGCCGCAAGTCAGATTCGAACCCGGGCCGCTGCAAAGGACTCAGCCTACATGGGTCAGTTTGTAGCCTCCATCTCAAGTTGCAGATGATCAACCAATTGTTAGAACTAAACATCCATTGACCGTTCTTCCATATCCCAAATAGCTGCATGTGGCGGATATTCTCTGCCACTCCACACAGTATGACCTCAGGTCAGTGCTAAGGTAGACCCACACTTCCATGTAACCACTCACACTGATTAAAACTGGTGAAACTTGATGAAAAACAGGATCAAATCATTCTGCTAGGTTCAAATTATGTTTTTTTAAAACAGGAGTTCAAAATCCAACTCCATTTATGGCGAGAAATCCCAGGAATACTGGAGAAAAGACAGACATATTCCCAGGAAGTAATCATTTTAAAAGCACAGGAAATCCTTCATCCCTAATAGATGGATATTTGTGGATGATGGCTTCATACCTGATCATGTTATTGTTGAGTCTGAGGAAGTGTAAGTTGGTCATCTCGTTGATGCCAGATGGGACAGAGACCAGCTGGTTGTGATCCAGACACAGTTCCACCATGGATTCGTATGAGCCGAAGAACGACTCAGGCTCGATTGCCTCTCCATCCAGTTTGTTGTAAGAGAGGTAGAGATACTCTAAACCAGGGTCCATGTGGGCAAAGACGTAACCTGTGGAGGTGTTGGAAAGAGACAATGTAACTATGGAAGACCATGACCCTGTTTTTGTTTTTTTACAATCTACAAACGATTAGTTTGTTTTATATGTCTATCAAATTTCATAATTGCATTTACATAGTCTCTTTGGTAAGTGAATGAAGGGACTGTGGGACAAAGATGATGGAGCTCATAATGTAATGAACTGTCACATTTTCATCAATACGAGATACAAAGGAAGACAGACGGGCCGGTCAGTTGCTCAAAACGGTGTGCCAGAATGTTAACCTACTTGGTTTTTTGGTTTGGCGCCACTGCAGGCATTGTGGATTTTTTTATTTCCCTATAGTCTTGTTGGATATTTTTTTTTAATTTTCCCTGCACAGTTTGACTGTCATATTTTCCCATTTCTGCCAGATTATGAGACATATTCTCATCTTCTGAATGGCCTTCTCTCCAACTAACTGTTCAGCTTCAACAAGTTCCCCAACTAGTGTTCTCTGTTGTGTTCTTATTTTTTTTTTTAAGTATTGGTTGTCCTGCTCCCTACAGATGCAGTAGTAAAACGGTGGGTACTCTTGTGTTTGTTGTAATTGACCTTCTTCGGCTCAACCAATCACAATTAAGATAACTGCAGGCAACCCCTGAAAGTACCTGAAACTTGGGTTTAGTGCCACCTTGGAGCTCTTTTCGTGCTGTTGAAAATACAATAGTATGTCATTCTTAATTTGGGGGGGGGCCTAAACGTTGAGGAATTCCTCACTCCGACAGTTAATTTTAAACCTCTGCCATCTGCTAGGTTTAATGTTTGTCAGCCATGTGTTCCATCAACACTTTCCACGTACCAGGTATCCTCTCTATGTTGTTTCCCACCAGCACTAAGTGGACCAGAGATCTGGGCAAGTATGATGGAACTAGATAAAGGTGATTATGTGAAAGGTCGATGGACTCCAGATTTCTGCAGAGAAGGAGGAAGATGAGGGGAGGAAGGATTTGTAAGGAAATGAGAACATAAGTAATTAATTGAAAAACTGAATAGAAAATAAGATACCATTCACTATGGTACAGTATAGTACCAAAACAAATGTTCCTTTACTCTTGGAAACACTTAGTAATACATCAGGATAAGGTGGTAATTAAACAGAGATTAAAAAACACTGCTGGAAACGGCACATATAGGTATGGTAGTGAAATGAAAATATCTGTATTGGTGACAGCCAACATGACAATTGAAATACATAGCTAGTAAATTCCTGCAACCCTGGGGAATCATGAGTGATAGTGACAGGTCTTTCTTTTTGTCGGACCTGTGGTTGATCCAGGCCAGCGGGGCGATCCTGTTCTCCTCCAGCCTGTTGTGTCTCAGAGAGACCACGTTCAGACTGTGGGTCTGATTGAAAACTGTCTCTGAGATTTCCTCAATCAGGTTGTTCTCCAAGTACAGCTCCTGAACGACAGAAAAAAAACTGAACCAAATGTCTGACAATGGGCAATCACTGGAATTTAGTGTCGGAGTCACAGTAGGATCCCATAATGAGGTTTTTAATGAGTTACGAGTTTGTCATTAAACTGTTTTTGTTAACTAAGCGCTTTTGGTTAGGAGATCTTGGCACACAAGCCTGTGGTTTGTTGGGACTGTTTCGAGTTATAAATGCATAATCCACCCCAAAACTAAATTCATATTTGTTCTACCTGCAATCTTTGTTTAAACTGGCAACCTAATCAGATGAACACCAGACACACACTGACACATTCTGGGTGTCTGCGGACAGTAGTTACTCTACATCATCCTAAAATCATGATCATTATCACACTTGGCTATACAAAGGTGAAAGTGTCTGATAAATCCTGGAATCCCAGAGCTAATTGGCAAATAACTAATGTTAAAGGTAGATCACAATCTTCAGGACTAATGACAAGAAAAGGTATTGGGTTTTGGATTTACAATAGAGTGTAGAAACAATCGAAAGTCATAACATTTGGTTGGTTTTAAGATAGATTTACAGCAGTAGCATGTCCCTGGTGTGTGTGGTTAACCAGAGGCAGTAATTACAAGTTGGGTGAACTGGTTTCCCACAGGTAGAAGCAGAGTGAAGTCAGAGCCAAAAACAAATACTGATGCATCAGCAAACCTAAATGACTGACTGAACAATATGTTGCTGGCGGGTTTATTAATACTTATTTTTAGCTTTTTGTTTGAGTGTTGTACCTATTTCTGCCAACTGCCTGCCAAAATGTCAGTACAAAGGTTTTTTTCAAAGTGAGTCCTTTGAACATATTGTACCATGAGGATTGAGCCATGATGACTAGTTTTGCCTAGGTCAGTTTACTGGTGGCACCATCACACCAAAGCAGCAGACTGTGGTTGGTGATGGTTTTTGAACCCACTGTGTCCTGAGGCCTGTACTACGAATCAAGATCAACATGCCCTGGATTTATTTCAGTTATCCGGCTTCACTAACCCTAACAACCGCGGTCCCGCATAACCTGTGTCACAACGCTGGTTAACAACTAGTTCAGTCAATCCAGGGTTTCCCAATCCAGCGACACGCACGTTCACATAAAAGAGGTGGTGTTTGCACAGCACGACCAATTGCAAACATCTACCAGAGCCGCATATTTTATATAAGAAGAGCAAATTATAATTCTACATAAATATGAAGAACACAGACATGGTTTTGAAGGCAAAACGCAATACAGTCGCTGCTTCCTAAAACAGGAGGAAAGCTGGCAAAAAAATAGCCGACGCTGTAAATGCGTAAATCAAAACACTTATCAAATATCACTTCCCCATCAGTCAGGCACAAGATCTGAATATAATTATACTTGTGCTTTCCATAAACTGCCGTTGCTTTAGCCCATTATTTCAGTTGCAGCCCTGGCAGTGGAAGCGATCGTGAGAGCAAATAAAAATATATAAAAACATAATTCAAACCGATGTGCGCATTGGCAACACACGGCTCAAGATACTGATACCCTATATGTAATTCCCTCCCATTAAAATCTATATATTTCATAAAAATACCCATCAGGGAATGTTAACGGGGTTGTCGGTCTCTAAATGTTTTAACTTTTATGAGCGCATCCTTCTCTCCCCTCTCTCCCTCTCTCTCCCCCCCTCTCCCCCCCCTCTCTCTCTCTCTCTCTCTCTCTCTCTCTCTCTCTCTCTCTCTCTCTCTCTCTCTCTCTCTCTCTCTCTCTCTCTCTCTCCGCGCACCGAGCTCCGCCTGATCTTCTAAGAACGGTGACACCGTTATCAATCGAGTATTGATTGGTCAGTAGGCGGTGCTTTTACACCGGTTGATCTCTAATCTCCAACTTAACCTACTCCCGACCAGGTTAGGTGTTCAGTATAAGTTACCACGGTGATTGAACCTGGTAACAAGTGTTCCACCGTCGTGGTACAGAAAACCCTGGGTTGAACCTGAAGTTACCTCGTTAACGCCAAATCTTGCTTCGTAGTACAGGCCTTTGGACTTTTATGAATAAAGTCATAAGTCTGCCTATGTGTAGGGGAATGAAGAGGTTAGAGCTGGAAAGATACAGTAGTTATGTAAACAGATATTACTTCATACCAGCAATGAAATGGGAAGGCCTTGTGGTATGATGCGGAAGTGGTTTCTGCCAAGTCGGAGGTAGGAGAGCTGTTTGAGGGGAGCGAAGGCCAGAGGATCTACATTCCCCTCACTCAGCAGATTTCCCTCCAACTCCAGAATCACCAGGCTACTTAGATCTTAAAAGATAAAAAATAAATAAACGTACTGTAAACTTGAAATTTGTCTCGGAGTCAGTGCAGCAAGGAAATGTGTGTCAGACTATAATAGTCAAACAGTTACTTAACAAAACAGCAAATTCTTATTTCATTGTAACATGAATTTATAACATTACTGTTGGATAGGTTATCAAAAGGTAGTGCACAACACATGAGGCTTAGCAATTAAGACTACACATAATCAGTGGTATAAGCTGTGCAGATCACAGTGTGAGTGGCAAAGTGTAACGAAGGTTTACATCACCGAGTGCTGGGCAGCTGCAGGAAAGTGCTGGGAAATTTGATTAACAAAACAATGCACCTACATTAGGGCTGGGCAATATATCAATATTGTTTTGAAAGTGTGATATGAGACTAGATATCCTCTTATATTGTAATACTATAATATGACATAAGTGTTGTCTTTGTAACGTGAGGGTTCGGTATGTGGTGGTGGATCACTCTCTATGAGAACAAACAGCAGGATGGAGACGGATGACTTTCTCCAGCGGTACTTTACTGAGCACCACTCACAACAACAACACTTCCTTGTTCGGACCTTCCACGTGACTGATCTAACCAATCAGAAGCGAGAACTTAGACTGAGGTAAACGTGAGGGAATCAGAGAGGTAGATTATAGAATATCCTGACTGTGTTAAATATGTAAACGTAAATATGTAACTAATAATTGTGTAACATAAATATGTAAATGATTAACTGACTAAACACTGTCAATACATTTCTAGTAAATTAACTCAAATATAAATTATATTAAATTCTGAGCCTTACACCTTTCAACTATGAATTAACTCCACTTCTAAACCTTACATCTTTTACTGGTTTTAAAGGCTGCATTACAGTAACTTGATGTCATTTTCTGAATTTATCAGACTGTTCTAGTTGTTCTATTATTTGCCTTTACCCACTTAGTCATTATATCGACATTGCTGATGATTATTTATCCCAAATCTCATTGTGTAAATATTTAGTGAAAGTAACGATTGTCAACCATACAATATCGTCGCAATATCGAAATTAAGATATTTAGTCAAAAATATCGTGGTACTTGATTTTCTCCATATCGCCCAGCCCTCCTCACCTACAGTAAAATAGTAGCATTTGTGAATTATATAACACAAAAGATGATTATTATTCATTTGAGACAAAGACTGGTTAAAGCCTGACAACACAGGGTCCAATTTACTTTACCTTCAACCAAATGTCAAAGTTGAATCTGATTTTAACTTTTGGTTAAACTGTGAGGTGAACAATCAACTGCCAACAATTGACTTAAGTCAACTGTAGCTAATAAACATTATCTTAGTGAGTTGGCCAAACTACAAAATGAAGCTCCTATCTGGTTAATGTCTCTGGAGAAAGACACACTATTCTGTATCATTTTGATGTTTGCAAATGTAGAGTAAACGGTACTTTCACAGTTCAAAAAGACCAACGGTGTGATGAGTCTATAAACAATCTATTGTCAGTGAATGACAGCTGGCAGAGTATTTTCAGTATGGAGGTGCATCATGGGATACAATGGCAGTACCTTGGAAGCTGTGTTTATTGATTCCTCTCAGTCTGTTCTCGCTGATCTTCAGCTCCTGCAGGGTGGGTGGAAGGTTAGCGGGCACGTCTTCTAGAAGATTCCCATCCAAGTACAGGCGCCTTAGCATCTTCAGACCCTGACACACACACACACAGAGGTAATGGTGATACTGGGAAGTTGACTGCCCCCCCTTCATACCACAAATATTTCCAAAAAATGCCTGTACATCTCTTTGGCCTGTTTATAGTTTTACAGCTATTAGTTAATACCCATTTTAAAAAACAATCACAGGTTTATTTAAAGGCACAGTTTGTAGGATTTAGTGGCATCTAGCGGTGAGGTTAAAGATTGCAACCAACTGAAACTTCTCCTGTGTGCCAAGCGTGTAGGAGAACTATGGTGGCTGATGCAAACACACAAATGGCCCTCTCTATAGCTAGTGTTTGGTCTGTCCGTTCTGGGCTACTGTAGAAACATGGCAGTGCAACATGGCTGACCCGCTCCTTATGTAGATATAAACGGCTCATTCTAAGGTAATGAAAACACAATGATTCCTATTTTCAAGTATTTAGAAACATTAAGTGATTTGTTATTCCGTTATTTGTCTTGTTGGTCTATGTGACACCTAAACATCTTTGGGAATATTGTTGTCATTATGTCACAGAAATTCTCACTTCTTTCTGGTTGATTGTATTACTTCAGATGTTCAGTATATCGGGTTTACACGCTTGCCTTCACACTTTGGTCGCCTTTAGAGAAACACTAGAATTGAGAATTGGCAGATGGTTGGAAGACAAGTTGGGTTTTATTCTGAAGGGCTGCATTGGTTTAGTGTCTTACTTTGAAGGCTTTAGCATCAATGCCGGCAGATGTGATTTTGTTTTTCTTCAGATCGATCCATTCAAGGTTAGGGATGCCATTGAAGGCTTCTGCTGGGATGCTGCTGATGTTGTTGCCTGCAGGTCAGAAGAGTTTCAGTCAGTTTACACTGAGAGCATGTGTTTTCAAATTGGTGACTGTGATTCTCAGGTTGCTTGTGTTTTATTTAATTGCATTTTTTGTTTCTAAATGCAACTTATAGGATTAGGTTCCATTTGATTGAATAAAATGGCAGAATTTGCTGCAAGTGTCTCTCCTCACTCTTTTTATTAGCGATGAAACAGGTAAGCTGATCGTGTCACATCAGTTTTTGGAGTCCGAATCTCCAACTTAAACTTCCATTCTTTTCAGATGAATAATTTAAAGTATGAGTCTGGTGTTTTTCTACAGTATATTTTTCTTATTGTCAACAAATCCCATGGGCAGACGAGGGCTGTCACCTAAATTCTGATGATTCAATTAATCATGTCCTCATGTTTGAGTAACGTTTGCTAATAAATTACAGTGCCCAGCTTTTTTAGGAAACTACTGAACCTTTAAAAAGAAACTATACATCTTTGAGCCGTAGATGTATAGCAGACGGACGAACACATTGTTGGTTTTGGTCTTTTTGTGAGATTTGTTGTTAATAAGGAAACTAAAGAATGATTCCAGACTCATCTATTAAGCAACTTAATAGTTCTGAATTAGGACCTCCAATATTTGGAAAAAAAAGTAGCTAATAAAAATGTGTGCAAAATTTAGTAGGCTGCACTTAATCAGAATTAAAAAAGAAAAGAAAATCTCAACTACAAACTATAAATACAATGCTCAGACGAGTGACATATGTGTTAAAGTGGTAAAGATTGTTCTGCATGTTGCAGTGTGTGGAGCTCTCTGGCACTACCTTCTCCTTCTCTGGTCTTGGTGCTGACTTACCCTCCAGACTGAGAGACCTGAGCTCCGGTATGGCCAGAGGAGGGAAGTAGATGAGTTTGGCGTTCTCGCATGTCAGGGTGACATCAGAGATGTAGCAGCCTGGAGGGAGGCCTCCTCTGTTTACTACTACCACCTCCCTCTCCTCTCCTTCCTCCTCCACCTCTGCTTCCATCTCCTTCAGCTCATCCTCTGTGGCAGCAGGAGGTCTTGGGATGGGAGCAGGGAAGAGGTCTGGTTTCTCAGGTTCCTCAGGTCCTTTTGGGGGCATCTCAAACACATCTCCTCTCAGCCACAGCGCCTCCTCTACTTCCTCCTGCTGCTCCTCTTCCTCCTCCTCCTCCTCCTCCTCCACCAGAGCCAGTAGTTCTTCCCTCAGCATCTCCTCCTGCCTCCACCTTTCCTCCTCTAGCTTCCTTTCCTTCTCCCTTGCTTCTCTCTCCGCTGCCTCTTTGCGTTTCCTGTCTTCCTCCTCTTGTCTCCTTTTCTCCACCTGCCGCCTCATCTCCTCCTCCATAAGCCTCCTCCACTCCTCCTCTTCTTTCTCCACCTGCAGCTTTAGCGCCTCCTCTTCCTCCCTCCTCCTCTCCTCCACTATCTTCCTTTGTTTCTCTGCCTGCTCCTTCCGCTGCTTCCTCCTCTTCTTCCTGGCCTCATCCTTCTTCCTTAGGCGCTCCTCCTCCTGGCGGTGCTCCTCTTCCTCCCGCCAGAGGATTCGCTGGATCTCCTCCTGGGTGAGCGGGCTCACAGGCTTGCCGGGATCGTTGCCAACTGGGGAGTCACCAGAAAGGTCAAGGCTGAGGTCAGGGTCTAGGGTGGGTGTAGGGTGGTGCGGGGCAGCCAATCAGAGGGCAGGAGGTGGTCGAGAGGAAAGAAAAAGGTGATGGTATAGAAATAAGGAAGGTAAGAACGGGATAGAAATAAGAGTAGAGAAGACAAAAGAGAAAGAAGGAAAGGAGAAAGTAGAAAAATAAAACTAAAAGAGAATGATACAGGATGGAGATTAAAGTTGTTGAGGACAGACAAACAAGAGGTGGACAGACAGACAAACGGCTGTGTGTTAGTGTTGTAGACACACATGCAGACAGACCAGCTTGTTGTAGCTACAGAGCAGACGGCTGCTGTAGACCAGTCTGGACCAGATCCCATTGAACTGCTCTTGTATGACCACAGTCAGGTAAAGCTGGTCTTTTTGTGTTCACATATGTTGGTGCCAGCTGGTACTGAATTTAAATTGAATAAAACGATCTTATATATATATATATATATATATATATATATATATATACACACACTCACCTAAAGGATTATTAGGAACACCATATTAATACCGTGTTTGACCCTATCCTATCAATATGGGCCAACATTTCTACAGAATGCTTCCAGCACCTTGTTGAATCAATGACACAAAGAATTAAGAAAGTTCTGAAGGCGAAAGGGATCCCCCACACCATTACACCACCACCAGCCTGCCCAGTGTTTACGCCAAATTCTGACTCTACCATCTGAATGTCTCAACAGAAATCGAGACTCATCATACCAGGCAACATTTTTACAGTCTTCAACTGTCCAATTTTGGTGAGCTTGTGCAAATTGTAGCCTCATTTTCCTATTTTTAGTGGAGGTGAGTGGTACTCGTGGGGTCTTCTGCTGGTGTAGCCCATTCGCCTCAAGGTTGTGTGTGTGTTGTGGCTTCCAAATGCTTGGCTGCATACCTCGGTTGTAACGAGTGGTTATTTGAGTCAAAGTTGATCTTCTATCAGCTGGAATTAGTTGGCCCATTCTCCTCTGACCTCTAGCATCAACAAGGCGTTTTCGTCCACAGGACTGCCGCATACTGGATGTTTTTCCTTTTTCAGACCATTCTTTGTAAACCCTAGAAATGGTTGTGCATGAAAATCCCAGTAACTGAGCAGACTGGAAAATACTCAATCCAGCCCGTCTGGCACCAACAACCATGCCACGCTCAAAGTTGCTTAGATCACCTTTCTTTCCCATTCTGACATTCAGTTTGGAGTTCAGGAGATTGTCTAGACCTGGACCACACCCCTAAATGCATTGAAGCAGCTTCCAAGTGATTGGTTGATTAGATAATTTCATTAACGTGAAATTTAACAGGTGTTCCTAATAATCCTTTAGGTGTGTGTGTGTGTGTATATATATATATATATATATATGAACGTGTGAATATTTTAGACCAACCTTAGCTCACTTGTCTAACACTTAATGCTGTTTTATAGTCATAAAACTGTGTGCCAAAAGGGACACTTTGTCTGAGAATACCTCAGTGTCACTTGATGGACCAACACTTTTCTTAAAGTAATAAGAAAAGTATAAAACAGATCTTAGTGTTATTCTTTTACAGTTGACTCCACACATACTGTGCAGTACAGCAGACATAGTTAATACATAGTGTACTTATACAGATATGTACATGTTTCTATAGTTACTGCTACCATGTCAGATGCTGTATTCCACCTACAAAATGTCTTTGAGAGGTTTCCTCCTGCTTCACCTCCATACATGCACACAGTGACTTTGCAGTGTATGACTGTGAACAATGAGTTTATTACTGTCAATTCAACTACTGCCGTTTTTTCCTACATAATTTCACAAAGGTTATATGGACAAATTGTTTACAATAAATAAATATATGGAGCTGATCAGCAAAGCATTGATCACAGAGCCTGACATATGCACTATATTGAGCTACCACACAGCCATACCCTCATTATACTACCGTTTAAGTGTGGTGCTATTTTGAGCCTTGTTATTGGTAGAAAATAGTGATACCCCATGCCCCAAAAGCTAGCGTTAGCGGCTAACCACCAGTTTTGCGGTAGCTTGTTAAAAGCTAGAGACTCATTAGATTAGCATGAAAACAGATCCCAGAGAACGTTCGACTAGGTACACATATGTTATTAACCCCTAGGTTCATTTTACGCCGGAATTGTCCTTTAAAGCAGGCGTCTCTTCCTCACCAAGTTTCGTACAAAACTAAAACTCCAGATCAAGAAATGATATCAGCTATTGTCCAATCGGAGCTAACGGGAGTTTCCTTCTTGGGTTATTGAACAATTTCCACCCATTACTTTTGTCATTTGTGCAGTTTATGGCACAACTATATATATATATATATATATATATATATATATATATATATATATATATATATATATATATATATATATATATATATATATGGCCCTATAAACTCACAATAATGTTGCTTGGCAACTTGTCTATATATCTTTGTATGTACATATGAGGCAATGACTCCTTTGTTAGAGATTTTTAACTTTTATATGCTCTAAACTAATAACTGCATTTTAACTTTATCCTTGGCTCGGTGCAAGTGTACCTGAAGTTAGCCCGAGTGGCTTCCCCTTTTTCTACATTTGACCATAAAGTTTGACTTCAAGAGCACCTTGATTCACCTGGAGTTTACAACTTTTCAACCGTGAGCACCTGGTTTCTTTTTCTTTTTACACCTTTGTATTTTTTGTAGATTCAGATGTACTGTACCTCCAGTTTTCATCAAGGCGAGATTGAATTGACAGTAAAGTGAAACCTATCCTGGACATGTTGAAAACATGTAGTATCTTCCAATAATACAGACATGTTAAAACTTTCACAACATGTGTTGAATTGATCCAAAATGTGCTAAACACATTTTATAAAGCCATGATGGAACAGGAAGCAACATGCCGAGGCCTCAGAGATGGAAACAAAATATTTAATTTAATTTCTTCCATGAGACGTGATGAGTAATATAACTTGAATGATGAAGACTTTAACTCCAAAATGAGACTTCTACTTGATCAAATGAACCTGTTGGAAAGCTGAGGGTAGATGTAGATCTAATTATGATTTCCAGTAAAACTTGTGTTTTCTTATGATTTTTAAAGTGTTGAAAGAAAATCCTTCAAATATTGGTCCTGACTGTCAAACATTGCTCATCTCTGTTGCCTCTTGATGTTGCACCATGGCGTTTCCACATGTTGTGTTTCTACCTGACTCCATGCAGACGGGGCAGCACTCCCCAGCAGGGGTGAAGGGGAAATGGCAGTGTACTACGGGACAGGTGATCTCGTCACAAACCACTCGCCCTCCGGTACACAGACAAGTCACACAGGGCTTAGGAGACCAGACAGCCTGGTTGAACATGGTCAGACCCCGGTACACACACTGGCCCTGCTTACCTGAAACAACAGACACATCACAGTCAGTTCAGTAGTTCATTATAGTTCAAGATCGTTATTGGTTTCACAGTGGGTGAAATATGAAGAGGGTAAAAGTAATTTGGTTATTGTTGAATTATGACCGAGTCTATACGCGAGTCTATTTAACATCAGTAATACGTCAATGAAAGCCAGCGTGATGTGGATAAAATGAAAGGCCTTCATACGTATAGGCTACTCCCACACCAACAGCAGGCACAATCATGGTTCTCTTTATTTATAATAGTTCGCCTGTTCGTGTAGGCAGATGTGTTTACACATGCAGTTGCCGCAAACAGCGATCAGTGGATGGCAAAAAAAAGTATAATTTGACGCTACTATTCTTATTTCCACCGAAGGAACAGCTGTCATTGAGCACAACAGACAGAATTGAATCACTGAACAAATCAGAAATGTAGGCAGAGATTAGAGGTCTAGAACAAGGCAAATTTAAACCTGCGGGGTTACAGCTTTAACCTAACATCCAGGACAACAACCGAACTGTTTGGACCCTTGTCATCCTCCTCCTCCTCAGCAGCAGCCCTGCTGCTGTAATTGCTGTATGCGTCTAGTCAAATCTAAAGCCTGTACTTTACCATCAGAAAAAGACAAAGCAGTTATTTGTAGGGTTTCCACTCCTCCCTCTGCATTAACTCCACCTTTTAACATCAGACCTGGGACAGGACGAGGCTGTGACTGGTTGTGAGTCAGTAGGAAAAACTGTAAACTACTATGATACAGCAGCAAGAGGCTCTTTGTTTCTATTTTAAGTCCGTCCTGTCTGTCATCTATCCTTTCTAATGGTATGCTCTTTGTTACATCCATAGAAACACAGGTAGTTAAGAGGCTCAGGTTATTTCTCTTAAATACCATCTCTCCTATTTCTGTCCTTTTTACTGAGAGGAGTGTGACTGTCACCCTGTCATCTCTGCTGGAGCACATACTTTAGAGCTTTTCTTTTCTCTGTAAAATATTGTCTTGCTGTTGTAGAATATCTGTATTGTCTAGTAAATTGCAGGGTTTTGTTTAAATAATAATAGCAACCATCAGACTCTGCTGTGACACCATTATTCTATGTTGATCACTGCATATTTCCATGAGTTTTTCTACTTGCAGTGAAAAAAATTGTTGATTCATTGATTGACAATGATTGACAATGACATAATTTTTAAAGCAAAAACACAGATAAGTCTATGTTTCAACCTTCAATGTGACAATGTTTCTGCTTTTCTTACTTGTATGTCATTATAAACTGAATACCTTTTTGGACTGTTGGTCGGCCAAACCTAAGCACTGAAACTTAGGAGCCCCCAAAGTCAAAATTTTTATCTTTCTGTGCATTAGCTAATATAAACTAAAAGTAAATGGCGTAATTTTTAGTTTTAAAAAAAAAAGTCAGAACAAAGGTCAGATGCAATGAAGACTGTTGAAAAGGCTGATCTAAATATGTAATTCCAGTAAATGCTGATTAAGGGGGGAGGCACCAATGCATTGGCACAATGCACCAGAGTCACAGAGGACGCACGGTCACTTTTTAAAGTGTCATTCTTAGGGCCCTCATTAAATAAAAAGAAAATGGGCTAGTAGGTTGACCTTAGATCTGCTTATTTTGTCAAACTGCTGTTCCAAAGATCAATAATTAGCTTTCACACTGTTACACTTTTACCCTGTAACATTCGCAAAGATAATTGGTTATCCTGTCAGCCCGATATCTGTAACTTTCTGTTTCTGTAACTGCTGTTAGTTGTTACATTACAGTAGTTTTGTCTGCTTGTCTGAACACAGAGGCATGTTCTCAGATCCCAAACAACAGCAAAAACAGAACCAGAAAAAAACCTGCAGCTGCCACCAGCACCACCTTCCCTTCTAATTACATAATGCTGACTTTATTGTTTTAAACTGAAGGGTTTCTACGTAGCTTTGAGGTCCTTCTTTTGAGTCTCTGTCCTTAACTCTGTGTAGGACTTATTATATGTCAAGCTCTTTTCCCACAGATGGTTTTCCATTCTGTTCATGTTGGAATGTGATGATTTGTCATTAAATTACTGAGCTGTAACAGGCAGCTTCAGTATGAGAAGAGGATGAAGCCTCAGAGCTAAGCTGTTCTCTTACATCTTGTTTGATTTAAAATGTCCTGTTTTATTCAGTAATTTTTTTTTGTTGTAATAAGATTTATTGACTAAAAAACTCTTATGTAATATACCACTTACCAGTTTTAAATGCAAAGACATACTCAGCCTGTTTCCATGTTGGTTTACACATAAACATACAAACACTGAGACAAATTAACTTGTTAAATTGTTTTTGAAAACGGGTGCATGCTAGTGCACTGTTTAAATCTACTTGAAAGTTTGAAGTTTTATCCTACATGTTTTTATTTTCTAAATTAAAACAGACTTTTTGTGGATTATTTTTGGTGGTATCAGAGATTTTATATTTATAAAGTAAAGGCTGGAACATGCCTTTCCGTTTGCACATAAACAAACCCACACTGGTGTTGCTCAGCGACTTTCACATGGTTGTTTTCTTTTAAACTTTGGATATTATGTTAATATGGCCACTTCAGTTCCATTGTTCTATTTTAACTTGCTTCTTAAACAGAAGTTTGATTAATCAGCTTGTTTGATATGTAGCATTGCACAGCATGTTATATTTGGTAGGGGAGCGGCAACAATTGTTGATTTATCAATTAGTCTATCGACATAAAAGTATTTGCAACAATTTTGATAATAAATATAAGCAGTTTATCAAGCCAAAACAACACATTTTTGATGGCTCCAACTTCTCCAGTCTGTTTTATAGGCTTAAGGATTTGATAATGAAAATAATAAATGTTGCAGATCTATTTTGGAGGTATGGTACCCATAACACCCTTCACCACAAAGATCTGTAGAAACGTGAACATGTATCTTTGCGGAAGTTTAATTATTAAATCCTAATTTATAACAACCCTAAAAAGCCTGATCAGAGCATCTGTAGTAGTTACTGGTCTCACTAACCTGAGTTAAGGTTGAGTTACTGGTCTCACTAAACAAAATGTTTGGTCTCATTAACTTGGATTAAGGCTTTGTTTCTAGTCTTGCTGGTTTTACTTACCTGGATTAATCCTTGTTGTCCTCGGGTCAAATTTGACCCGTTTCAACCAAATTGCCTTAAAATAACATGGATGCATGGAGGTACGTCGTATTGAACCCATACAGCGTTCTTGCAGGTAAAATGAAGGATTACTTCCTTGAATGTTGGATGTTTTATTCAATTTTAAAGCATTTGAAAACATTTTTTTTAAAGGATTTAAAACCATTTCCCAGACTAAACTTTGACATAAACCAGTCTGTGATTTTACTCAACATCCTCTGAACTAAACTATTAGTCACTCAAAAATTAGGTAATATGTCATTTAAATAAGGTTTATTGACCAATAATTGAATAAAAAAAAAACGTAGAAAACATTTTTTTAAAAGCATAGAAAAAAAAAATGACTAAAAATCTTTCGCCAAAAAAAAGTTCATTTTAAATTTCCTGATCGACTGGAAGACAACACAAGGGTTAAGTCGGTGTTGCTGGTCTCACTGACCTGGGATAACGTTGTAGCTGGAGTGCTGTTCTTGTAGGTTCTTGTAGGACTCCAAGAAAAGAGTGTTTTCTTGTTTTTCTCCGGGCACCACTGGGATGCCGGGACCAGGAACCAGTCTGATCTTTGGAGGTCTAGAGTGCCCCGCTCTGGCCCTCCCAGGACCTGCAACACATGGTCATATCAATTTTCATCTACATCTATCTAGAAACTTCTAAAAGGCAGACAGGTTTTGAACCAAAAATAAGTAATTGTGTTTTAGCCATATCAGTAGACAACTTGTTGTCTACGAGCCAGGTCTTGATCTTACTAAATTCCTCACTTGAGACTGACTTTACTGTATTCCCATTATTTTGTAAAAGGGCCCTAAAATGATTAGATCAGTGGCATTTATAAATACACAAAAATATTTAAAAGATTCCAAGTATTCACATATAATAAAAAAAAACGTAGGGGGCCCAAGATGCTCCCTTGAGGGACTCTACGTGTTAAAAGTTGATTTGGTGTCATTAGTTTTTTAAATTTGAAAGAAAACACGACTGCACTATGAATTGTGACGGCCAAAGAACATAAGGTGATGTTAGGAGTGAGCTCAAACCTGGCGTTCAGGCCTTTTGAGATGCTGCATGAAGTCACTGCGCCCAGTGGGTGTTGGTCAACAAATTGCGCCAACGTTAACTGCTGCTAAGAACTGAAATGTCTCCTTTTTTTACATTTCTATGTCTACAACTGTTCCATGCTTTGAATATGTTTCCATCGTGATTTATTTTTTCACTTTTAAATGCTAAGCAAGCATTTTCTCCTTCTTTCAGTCTTTGTGCTAAGTTAGGCTAACACATGCTGGACTTATCTCAGAGAATACACTGATAACAATCTTCTTATCTGGCAAATCCTCTTGTTAGCCATTGTGTCAGATATCAGTGTTTTTCTTTAAGAGGCAGAGTCTTACCCTGTCCGTCCCTCTTCCTCTTCCCCCGGCGGATCTCACCATTCTGGTTGCGATGTCTGATCTTGGCCTGGGCGTCTGAGACGGTCAGGACCACTAGCAGCCACAAACTGGCTACCACCAGCCACCACCTCATCCCTGCAGAGCAGCACAGTCCAGGTTCAGGTTGCCTCACAGAAACATTTACCTCCAATGGTTGTTCTCTATGTCTGTTGATAGATCGGTCCTATTAGTATCAAAACCTTCTAAGTACTGATAACAAATTGACGCTTTTTTCAAAGCCTTACTTTGAGAAATATAAACATGTTTTTCTACAAAACCCCTTTTCTCATTTAAAAGCCAAAATTCTCAAATATTAAATGGAAGTCTAAACACAAGCAGCCATACACTTTTTGATACTACAGTACAAATGTATTTCAGCCTGTACACAAAAAGAAATGGGTTTGATACCCAGCCCTAGACTTCACTGGTTTCTCAGCAGGATCCAGCAGGATTATGAAATATACAAAAAGAAAATAAAACAGTTAATTCTCCCAACAGCCATGGGTGGAAATCAAAAGTTCAGAAATGCTAGGCTACCCCATGGTAAAACCCCAAGGTTTGAGTCTAACCAGGGACCTATATTTCCAGTCATTCCCCATCTCTCTCTCTCTCCCCTCATTTCCTGCCATCTCTCAACTGTTGAAGACAAATGATTGGTTTGGATTGGATTGGAAAATAATTTAAATCCTGAATTATTGCAGAAACCAGCAACTGGAACCAAAAAGACAGATCCATGTTGTTTCTCCGCCCGCAGTAAAATAGACAAAAATGAAGACAGGTTTTTACCTGCTGCAGCTTCTCAGACAAAAAAGAGCTGTCAGTGATGTTGCTGGCCCTGATATAGCTTTCTGCTGGGGTCCTAATGGGTGTGTGTGAGTGTGTGCATGTGCGTGTGTAATGACTAGTCTATACACAGCAGTCCTGTCATTATTAAAGCAGATCTAACACACACCTTCACACCTCATAGTTGGAGCAGTTCTCTGTATCAGCCTCAATAACCGTAATAAATGTGCTGTAGCTGTGTCCCAGTGCATGATGGGGGTTGTTGGTGCTGTTAAATCATAGGCGCCTCTGATTTATTGGGATGGTGCCCAAACAAGCCTGACTATCCAGAAAGAGACATTTAGTATTGTATGCAGCACGTCTCCACATGTAGCTCCTCTGTTACAGTCAGAATAACCGCAGCACTCCTGAAATATCCAAACAGAAAGACTCAGCCTCAGATTAGCATTTCTATTGAGTTTCACTTTCAGACCACATGATCTTGGATTCAATGCCAGGTCCTGATTATGCACTCTGACCTTTCAATTAAATTAAAGCACAAGAAGTTATCCACATCAAACTGTAATAATTGGGTTCAGATCAGTTCATGGTGCCAATATTAGCCTTTAATAATAACACTGTAATCCAACACCTGTCCCAGGCCTAACACTAACAGTGACCCACACATCTATAGTATATGACTCATATTCATAGTGTTGTTTTTACTAACCTATATATGTGCACTTCGGTTTACATTCTGAACCAGCACATGAAAACTTGAATGAAGCCTCTGGACTGGAGTAATGTCGACACTGATTTGCATATAGCTGGGAAAACCAAGACATGTGATCTGGCCAACAGAGACACAAATGTGGCTTACATTGTGTCCAAAATCACACCCTTGTCCACTCATTCACTACTCCCTTCAAAAAGACCGTTTAGTGAGCAGTAAATTGAGATTTCCAGTGTTTTCTCTATGTTGATTTGACCGTGGCAGCCCCCCACAGCAACATTTCTGCCCCCCACGGTATCAGAAATAGGGCTGCATTGTTAGAGTGCATGTCGGAGAATTTCGCGGACACACGCTTCACAGCGCGAACTGGCACGCGCATTGCATTGCAATTTTTCTTTTTACCTCTAAAGGGCCGGACACACAGAGCCGATAATCGGCCGTTGGACAGTCTGGCGAGGTCAGTGACTCGAGTCTGTTCGGTGTGTTCCGTGTCGTCGTCCGTTGGAGGAGCCGTCGGCCTTCATTTTCGCCAACCTGACATGCTCAGTCAGAGACAGGGGAGTTGAGACTCACCCGGAAGTGGCAAGCGGGATGAGCGTGACTAAGCCTCTCAAAATCTGATGAAAATCTTTTAAACTGACCTTTGCCTATCTGAAATGAAGACAGATTCAGCAACTGCATGGCCTACTTCTCGCTTAAAATGTTTTCAGAAACACGTTTCGGTGAACTATTTTAGTTCAATATGAGATCGTATTCTGAATGAGTCGCCATTAATGGCCAATCCGGAAGCAGCAGCCAGACCCACGTGACGCGTTCATCCAATCAGCTGCCGTTTTTAATTTTTTGGGCGACAATACAGATTAGCGCCGCCTGCTGTTATGGAGACGTATTTCGTCGCTTTGGTGTGTTCTGAGGCACTTTTTTTGACCAAGTCAGTCCAACTGCCTTTTCTGCCGGGGGTCGGCCGTCTGGTTGGTGTGTAACTGCCTTTAAACTGACCTTTGTCGATCTGAAATGAAGACAGATTCAGCAACTGCATGGCCTATTTCTCGCTTAAAATGTTTTCAGGAACACGTTTCGGTGAACTATTTTAGTACAATATGAGATTGTATTCTGAACAAGCCGCCATGACAGTCTGTCTTTGAATTCCCGGAGAAACAAGAACCACGTGACGCGTTCGTCACGCCTGCTGTTATGGAGACGTATTACATCTTGTCGCTTTGGTGTGTTCCGAGGCACTTTTTTGACCAATTTGGGGACACTGATCAGCCCAACTGCCTTTTCTGCCGACGTTTGGCCGTCGGCTCTGTGTGTCTGGGCCTTAAGACAAGTTCTGTTGTGGGAATTTTTCAGAGCACTATATATTGCATATATTTACACTCAGAGTTCAAACACTCAAACAAAATGGGGTGATGTGGGTAAATATAGTGATACAATAAGTAAGGAGACAAAAGTGTAAATGGGGCCCAAGATAAATGAGTACAGAATTTAAACCCTTCATGATTATAAAAAAATGAAACAACAATGAATTTGTTGGCAACCAAAAACTACTGCTTCCATGAAGTTTTACCAGAGCGGCAGCGCACACATTACACGTCATGATAAGTGGGTCTCCCTTATCCATGACATCCACTCACACTCTGTTTTAATCATTCACATTTTCTTTTAGATGAAAACAAAACTTAAGTCTGCAGCTCCACAGACCAAAGGTCTGACCACAGTCAGTCAGGCTCTGAGACCCTCCCACCACTACTCCAAAAGGCCAATAGGAAACCAGAAGTCGAGAGAGAGAGAGAGAGAGAGAGAGAGAGAGAGAGAGAGAGAGAGAGAGAGAGAGAGAGAGAGAGAGAGAGAGAGAGAGAGAGAGAGAGAGAGAGAGAGAGAGAGAGAGAGAGAGAGAGAGAGAGAGAGAGAGAGAGAGAGAGAGAGAGAGAGAGAGAGAGAACAGAGGGGAGAGAAAGGGAAAAATGTTCAGCACTTCAGTTTCTGGATGAGCAGGCTCAGACGGAGAGACTTCCAGCAGGAACAGCCGAGGACAAAAATAACCTAGAGGCCGTTTGTGTGAAGTTTAATGAAACCCAGACAGTGTTGAGCTGAAGTTTTGTTCCGTTTGCTTCCTAAGTATTTCACTTATAAATTGGGCTTGGGGAAATAGTTTGAAAAACGTCTGCATGACTTTTTTTATTTCTAACGTCTATTCCTCTTCCTTTTCAGTAACAAATGTTCCAAAACTCCACATTTGACAATTTCTTCACACTGAAAAATAACTAAAGTTTGACTCCACGCAGACTTGATTGGTCATTGGTGTTTCAAATGTCTGACAGTTGTTCTCCCTCCACAACTCCACCAGCTTTACCTCCCCTGTAACTGTAGCTGCTTTAAAACAAACCGTCTGGGGCTGAAACTACCAATTACTTTCATCATCACTTAATCTCTTTGATCATTTTGTCTATAAAATGTCAGAGAGGTTGTTAAAAAATGCTCCTCGCAGTTTCTCTGGTTACAGGCAGCCATGTGCAGTTTAGCTTCTGTTTCTTCAGCCATCTGTAACACTGTGCATCTTCTCACACAGAGTCTCTGTCACGAGTCCGCTTAAAACTGGAAGTTGCTGAGCTTTTATGTGCAATTTGAAAAACAAAATATTATCTGCAGAGATAATTAATGTCCAGAGATCAAACCACTTTGGAGTTGGAGCGGCAGCATCGTGATCTTTACTTTTCTATAATCTTGTTTCATCTTTCTAATTTGTCCCGCTTTGATCAACCGTGTCCTCTGGTTGACCGCTGAGTAATAAAAGTAATAGTGACGGTCCGGACATGTTGGTTTGTCCGACAAATTCTCTTCACTATGCTTTAAAGGATTGGTTGTCCTGCTCCATATAGATGCAATGGTAGTGAAATGGTGGTCAATGTTGTTTTTGTTGTATGATTGATAGCACTGCAGCCAATCCCAGAAAGTACCTGGAACTAGTAATTTTATTATAACCTCCTGAACCCATTTAGTTCCAGGATCTCGTCCCATGTTACTTAACATTCCTGCAGTGGAAATAGGCTAATAGGGCCCTGACAGAGTAAGCTGAGCTTAAAGAACTAGCCCGACAAAGACAGACACGACAAAGACGGGCCTTATGTCCTCTGTCTACGACCGTCGACCAACATTAAGTGTGTGTTCTGCGCCTCTGAGAGAGTTCCTTGCTACCCAACGAGGACCATTTTGTAACGTACACCTTTGGGTCTTGTGTCAGGTTTGTGTCTCCAGATTGGCAGTCCCATTCAGTCTCGTCATATCATAGATGCAGACTGCAGACCAGCTCTCAGTTGTTGGCTTGTACAGAACTCTTCGCCACTGTGAACCTCAGATTCTTGGAATAGAAGTTGATAAAAAAAAAAAAAACTTAATGCAGCTGACTCAGTAAAGTTTTGCTTTGCTGAAATGTGCTCGCTATCAAAGCCTTGTTGACAATGACTGAGAAATTACTCTATACCAGTGAAACTGAGGCCGAACAAATTACAAGTCAAGTGAAAACCAAATTCTTTTTAGCAACAAAAAAAAAGGCAAAACCTGGATATAGATGGTCTACCTGATTTAGTTATAGCACTCCCCAAGTCTCCAAACGCCACAGAAGGTCATCAGTGAGCTAAGGGGAAAGGAATTGAGGAGTGCTGCATCAAAAACCAGGAAGAGCACAGACGTGTAAATGTATTTTAAACATGAGAGAATCTGGTCCCTTCAGGTCCATTCTGGTTCAGGTCTGTGCTGCTTTCTGTTAAGATCCTGTAAGTCACGGGTACAAGCGCTTTGTTTTTTGTCTTTTGGACCTGTGAAGATCATCAACAGCGACTGAAACAACTGTTTACAAACCATCGGAAGACAGACAGACAGACAGGCAGGCAGAGAGGGGAGGAGCTGAGCAGACAGACAGACAGGCAGGCAGACAGGCAGGCAGACAGACAGACATTAACTCTACTTTACCAGCAGTTTGAAGGCAGCTGCAAGACCTGAGGCCAAATTCTTCCACCCTCTTTTCTCCTCCTCTGGTTCTGCAGGAGCTCCAGGAGAGGTGTGTGTGTGTGTGTGTGTGTGTGTGTGTGTGTGTGTGTGTGTGTGTGTGTGTGTGTGTGTGTGTGTGTGTGTGTGTGTGTGTGTGTGTGTGTGTGTGTCGCTGTGTGATGATAGTGTGTCTTAGACCATTGCGCAGTTGTGTGGAGCAGAGCAGGCTAACGGAGCTGTGAGGTAAAGCCAGGATTTGTACTGCAGCTGGGACAAAAGAAGAGAGTGAGAGAGTAACAAACGGAGAGGGAGAGAGACAGAGAGAGAGAGAGAGAGAGACAGGTCTGACATTTGTCTTTCTGTCTGAGTGAGGACACGGCCAACATGTTGCAGCTGATTAATGAAGTGAAAGTGCTGGTAATGAACATGTGAAAATGACTAAATCAGGAGGTCGACTAATTATGAAACATGAAGGCTGGTTCAGTGCTGGGGTGGAAATAACCGGAAGGTGACAAGGTCTCAGAGGTCACACAAAACCAAACATCCCACTTCACTGTCAACTAGAAAGATGTGAAAAACTTATTTTTCTGCTCAGCAACATATTTAAACTAGAGACCATCTTGGGGGTTTCGAACAGGGCCTTTATTTTGATCTCAACTACACACCGTAAAGTTCCATGACTTGCACGGCTGCGTCGCTATCGCGGTGACAAAATCCGGTCGTAGACAGTGAGAAATATAAACATCTGGCAACGTACTCAAAACCTTCTCTTCGGTAGTTCCTGCTGCAGTAGGTGTCTCCAGGACCACATTTTGTCATGATGCCACACACACACACAGACATATATATACACACACACACACACGCAGACAAGGTGAAAACAATACCATGTACTTCCTCTGATGATGTCATTGAGTGTCTCGTGTGAATTGTGACATCATAAAAATGTGCCTGGAAGTTTATGAATAGGACCCATTACACCCCAAGGACATTTTTTGGCGAGCCACGCAGACCGGTCTCTCGCCCCGTAGATGAATGAGACCTCGCAGGTCTCGTAGAAGAGTTGTCCAACGCCGACACTAGGCAACGCCATTACACTTGTAGTGCAAGCACCAAAATGACAGTGCCCCTATTTTTTAAAAGCCAAATTACAGATAAATAACTTCCACTGTTTTTGTGTGTTTTTTTTTTTATATTTTTTTAATAACCTCATCATATTAGGTAAAATAAAAGGAAATGGACTAAGCATGAGCAAGAATAGGGAGCCCTCCTTATAATAAACTCTGAATTATTTTCTTCAAAACGTTTACATGAGTCGTAATGTTCACATCTGTTCGTTTCTTGTTGGAAAACAAAGAAGAGAAGTTTCCACTGGAACAGAAGCAGCTTTCATTTATCAACATCTCAGCTGTAAAGCCAATGAAACAACAACACAACCTAAAACTAGTGTACTCAGTACCTCATATTTGTGTGTTTTCTGTGATGAGTGAGGCCTAGTGTTCAGGTTACTAAACAGATGTTGTAGCGCCCCCCGCAGGGCAACTGAGACATCTTTTGAAAATGGAAGGAAACCGCAGTAATGGGCAGCATTTCACCAAGTTTCTACAGGCCAGGAATTACCTAGTACTTACCTGGTAATGTAGGAAGAACTAAAGGGAAATTACAATTTGTTTTGTAATAATACAATTAAAATAAAAGTCAGAAATCTTCCTTGAAAAGCAAGTAACAAACAAATAATTTTGTATATAACTTTTCAAAAAATAGACACATTCTTTAAAGATAGTAACTTCTCATGTATGCTGAAAGAACCAGTTGTAACGCATATTTCACTCTATATTTACTATGATATTTTGTCTTCTTTTTTTAAAGAATATTTAAAGTAATAATTTGTCATTATTGCTGTGATATTTGGTGTAAACTTTCTGCATAATTGCTTATAATAAGTGTAAAAGTACTTAAACAATACAAATAGTTTGTAGATTTTATCCAAACTCAATCAATGTTGTTTAAATAATGTCTGTGATGAAAACAGAGTCTGTAGATCAGGATCCTGTATTCATCATACTGTTAAAGTTGGGACTTAAAGTCCTCATATTATGCTGTTTGGCTTTTTCCTTTATTGTGTTATATATCTTTTTTGTACATGTAATAGGTTTACAAAGTGAAAAAGCCCAAAGTCCACCCCAAAGGGACTTACCATCTCCAACAGAAAACACTGTTCACAAACTGCTCCAAACAGCTCTATTGTAGTCCAGCCTTTACTTCAGAGACAAACGTGTTGTTAGTTTATAATGCTCGCCTAGCTGCTAGCGTGGCACTCCCTCATACTCTACTTCTGACTGGCTAGTAGTCCTTACCTAGATACTGCGCATGTGCGACTCCCAACAAAGATGGAACAGAAGTGTGATGTCTCACTCTGTAGCTAAAACAGAGAGCTCAACACACAGGGTGAAAAGAGGAGCTGCAGCAATGTGCAGTACAACAAATATATGTCGTTGTTTTTTTAGGGTTTTTTTTCCCTTTTTGTGATAGTGATAGTGGATAGACAGGAAAGGTGGGAGAGAGATGGGGGATGACACGCAGCAAAGGGCCGCAGGTCGGACTCAAACCTGGGTCGCTGCAAAGGACTCAGCCTACACTGGGCGCACCCTCTTACTGGGTGAGCTAGAGGTCGCCCCAAATATGGTGTTTTTTGAAAATGAAACCATGTAAACCTATTCTGGTACCTTCTCTAAATACAATTATAAACCTGAGCATAATATGAGCACTTTAAAGGTTTAAGTCTGTCTTAAAACAACACTGACATGTCCGTATGTATATTGGTTGCTGTAGTTGTTCTTCCATTCTGGTCACATTGAAGTCATGGGACCAACATCCACCCTGAGTGAAACATCTTTCTAAAGTTGATCTGAAGATAATGAGTCTCTCTGTGTGTTTCTCTCTCTGCAGGAGAAGTATCCGTCTGTCGTCTCTCTTCCTGGAGGCTGCAGGTCAGCGGTCATGACTCTGAATCACCCTGAGCTTCCTGGGTAAATATACTGAGACTGATGGAGCACAGTAACACACAGCCCTGAGCTGTCGCCTCAGCTGGCTTCTCACTGTATGTGTTTTTGTCTACAGCTGCGTCTTGTTCGTCCATTG
This sequence comes from Sander lucioperca, assembly GCF_008315115.2. Classification (NCBI taxonomy): domain Eukaryota; kingdom Metazoa; phylum Chordata; class Actinopteri; order Perciformes; family Percidae; genus Sander; species Sander lucioperca. The sequence goes on from NC_050188.1 coordinate 825,635, forward strand.
GTCCGTCGAGGTCTCCAGAGAGGGCAGAGTCACTCCAAAGATCGAGCTGCTGACAAAGATCCCTGAGAAAGGTAAACTATCCGTCTGACAGACTCCTGCAGTTTACCTCAACTCTAACTATGAAAAGACAATGACATTTCTGTATTATTAATACACTAATCGTACCTAAAATCATATGAGTTTATTCCCAAAACAAAACGTGGGTGTCATGTGTTTTCTGGCTACATGCTGCTTAAACAAGCTCCACCAATACAGGAATTTGAAAGTGAGGGCACATGTCTGTAAATCACACCTTTTTGACTTTTCTCAGACTGTAACATAAATGAATAATCAGGACAAGAAACCAGCAGGTAAAATGTCCGAAATGTCGGTCTGGTGATAAGATTGAACATTAGACTGGGGAGTCTTTTCTACTGCACAAGAGGCGTGATCAACGGGCATAGTTCAAATGACTGTACGCAATTGGATAGTCCTTAAACCAATCAGACCAACGATCCGGGTGACGTAGCAGCGACAGCGGCATCAACGGGTTGCTGCGCTCCGGCGGCCGTCAAGAAGCTGTTTGGTCGCTTCTCTGTCGTCATCGTGTTAAACCCGCCAATAGCGCGCCAGGTGGATAAGCCCCCACAAAATTGTAACGGAAGCAGGATAGATGAACGTACAGGTTTCCAGCCTGAGCTGCAGGGCGAAATGAAATCGCCGGCAGATGGGGCTGGGTTTACCCAGTCTACTCTGAGTTTCTACTGGGAAAAAAAAACAACTTTATTCTCTATATTTGTTGAATGTTTGCTCACCTCTTGACAAATGTTACATGATGTTTGCACATTCAGCTGAGGATCACTGAATTAGACTATAGGTTTGCCAGCCATCAGGGCTGCAACTTAGTTATCACTGATTAAAACTACTACTATTTTTGAATTATACAGAATGCCAGTAAATAAGTTTGGAAAAATGGGTCAGTATCGATTTTTGTTGAGTTTTATTTGATCATCAGTCCAAAACCCAAAGATTTTCAGTTTATCACAGAAAAATAGCACCAAATCCTCACATTGAGAATCTGGAACCTACTAATGTATTACCTAATTTTCTGCTTTAAAAATGACTGAAATAATTATCAAAATAGTTGTAAATGAATTCATGTAAAAACAACTGATTTTTCTGACATCATCACTTTGCCTGGCAACACTTAGCTAAGATGATGTTCACTTCTTTGTCTCTTTCTCTGCAGCGCTGCAGTTGTTTCCCTCTCAGGCGGTCAGTGGCGCTGCCGAGGCCTTTCAGAGCCTGCTGAGAATTCTGGGACCTGAAGCTGCTGTGGAGTCAGTCATCATGGCGGTCAGCCTTTCACAGGACACATAACTCACATTTTCATCTCTGTGCACAACCACCAGTTAAGATGTAAAACATGCCAAAAACATTTCTCAACTGTTGTGTGTATATTAATACATGAACCTTTTATTATATGTTAACATGTCCAAACTGAGTTGTAGTACAAATAAAGGAAACACACAGCGATGGCTTAGTCTCTTAGAAATCTTTATTCAATAGAAAGAGCATGATGGTTTTAACAGCAGTGCTCATTGGTCAAAATCTACAAAAATAAATAATTTAAATACAAAATGCCAAACAGCAGTGTCGCCTTTGTATTTTGAAATAGTTTTCTTCTCTCAGCTATTTACACACACGCAGTTATTAGAAGTCTGTAGGTATCACAGTGCTGTGATGTTTCTGCAGGCCGACGCTCAGGCAGCAAGCAGGGGCAGAGGCAACCGACCAATCAGACTGCAGCTCATCTGTCGGAGCTTCGTCTCACCGTGAGAACAGTTTGCTTTTCCCTAATTACAAAAGAGCTCTTCTGTAATCTTTGACATAATCTTAAATGAAATAATTTTGCAATTTATCAGCTCTACGTTTTATCGAGCTCTAGTTTTTGCCTGTCTTGTATCATAGTATCATCATTGCATTAAATCTCTGACAATCTGAACCCAACATTTCCGGAATCCTTAAAGATTCTAAGTTTATCTGTATGAAAGAATATTCTGTCCGCTGCACGATAAGACTTTAACCTTTTTCCAACCTAAACTACACAAAGATGCTAGCTCGAAATACATATGTCTTTATGTAATTAGGGTTTTCACAAATCCATCTCAACTCGGGGTCCATTTGCTCTCTTGTTCTGGAGCTTTTGACCATATCGCAGTCATGAGTTTACTCAGTTGTCATGGAAATGTCTGAGCACCTCCTACGACTTCTGATTCTTGTCGACTTTAAAGTTTGACAACTAAACTCAATCTGCTGATGAAGAAATGTGTAATACAGTTGAAAGCTCTTGATCCAGAACAACATTGATTGATTGTTCTAGAAAAACCTTCAGAACTGTTAAAGAAATTACTTTCAGATAAAGTTACCACGATAGAAAGACAAAAGACATTTATTTTATCATTCTACACAGACATGACAATGTTTCAATCTCAGCAGAAAGGTTTGTGGTCAAAACATAGTCATGCACATGTAGTATAAAAAGTAAAACTAAGAACGATCTTTTTTGGAAATCTGTTAAGACGTAGTTGCGGCATTTGTGATCGGATGGTTTGGCATAAAGCCTATATATTTGTTTTAAAAGTTAACCGTAATAGCATCAAATCTTCAACTGTCTAACTCTAGAGACGACGCACAGAGATATCCACCCTACTCCCACTTAACTCCCATGAGCCTCTGCTTCTCTGTCATGCTGCCTGTTGCGTCTTCAGTTCAACAGTTCAAATATCAGTGGTTGGTTCAGTTCACTGCTGTCCACTCTCCAGCCCTTTTAACTCCTCCGTCTCCCAGGCAGCGGCAGTCAAACCTGATTGGTTAACGGTCAAACTGTCCAGAGTAACGAGTGTTGAAAGAAAGTTCTGATTGACGGACTGCAATCGATCTTGTTTTAAACTTTTTAGTGTTTGGATGTAACAGAACTACCGACCACGTCACAGTGATGTTGACCTGCTGCTGATTAAAAACATCTCCAGCTGCCTGACGATGGGAGATCAGAGCGGAGTGTCTAGAATTTTCTGTCGTCTGAAGTTTGTCTTGTAGTGTGATTTGTTTTCAGACGTTTGATTGGCTGATGGAGGTGGTGGAGGTTGGAGAGTGGACACTGTAAACAGGAACTGAAGTCAAGTGTTACCAGTTTATCTTAAGCCTCTGTGAGCGCTGCTGGGTTAAGAGGACGATGAGATCACCAGGAGGGGAAATCACAGGTTTGGACCTGACATCGAGGTAATACCAACACAAACAACATCTGGACTCAAGTCAACACAACATCTGCTGATGGTAACAGAGAGCTGAAGTCACCAAACTGGGTGCAAGTCTCAACTCCTGGTGACATCTGTCCTCAGAAACCTCCCAGCGCTCCTGAACGCATCGTTTTGCAAACATCAGACGACCCTGTTGAGCTTCAGGTCGGTTCGGGTCGTCAGGAGTTCGAGGTACTGAGAGTTCACGGCTGCGTCCACAGCAGCCTCAACTGATCTGAGGTCAGTCTGAACAGAGACGAACCAACACAGATATATCTCAGAGCTGTGAACGCACCCTGTAACAAAGTGAGTATTCTCAACACACTCTCTCACACACACACACGCACACACACACCCTCAAGTCCTACCAGAACATTTAGGCACATGGACAAACGCACATCAAGCCACTTATGGCACAGAAAACCAGCGGAGCAGCATTAAGCTGAATCTGAAGAGGACTGTTATCTGTTACCCAGCAGCCTTTGCTCTGGTGGGTTAGACTGATCTACAATAGAACAATAGACACTCTGACCTCTGGTGAGGAGAAAGAAGGCTCTCTGCTCTGGGAAGGTACGGTCACATTAGTCTTCTGTCCTGTGAAGTCTGGTAGTGGGATGACACTGGCTGTATTCAACCCCGCCTGCTATACAAGCAGTACGTACCGATTTGGCCAACATGTTGTATGCAGTATGCAAACAAAAGCAAAGCCTGCAAATTACCTAGATGTCATAATAATTCGGAAAAGCTCACCAGTATGCATCGGACCAGTCTAACTCGCCTACTTTGTCCCACGATGCTTTTCCGAAACCGGCTAAGCCTGGCCAGGCATACTGCAAAATACATCGGTTTTAACAGTTTCGTACAACATACTAGCATCGGTGTTTTCTGTCGGCCGACTGTGTGAAATCCCAGGTCAGAGGTGAACTCTGACCTGTGAGTCAGCACCCAAACAGCAAGCACGTGGCTGAATCTGTGGGCTTGGGCTTCAACTGTAAATAAGAGACCGGGCAAATACTCACAGCACCGAAGTGTAATGTAACCGTACATTTACAAAGCTACCTATCAACCAGGTCAGTAAACACAGGAGTGTTAGACAACTATTAATATGCTGCTTTTCTTTTCCAACAAAACCGGCTGTGACAACAATAAGAGTTAAAATAATGTGCTTTCCTCCCCCAACACAAAAGCAGGAACAAACACAAAAACGCTTGAAAAACCCTACAGGAGCTGCTTCGACAGAGGTCCCAGCTGGACCTTAAAGGGTCAGTTAACCCAAATGACTTGTATATACACTCAGTACTAAAAAGTCTTTAACTATGAGCTAATACAATACAACAGCACCTCCACTAATGCTACCCTTACGAAACTATACGGGACTGTATTATATTGAGTTCTGCCCCCCCCCCCCCACCTCTCACGTATGGAAATGAGGTGGACGAAACATAGTATAATATAACATCTGACAGTTTCAACATTAAATGAACAATAAAAGTTTCATAAAAATATAATTTATAACAGGGCTGTTGTACTGGATTGCATTATATTGTACAGCTGTACCTAATGAACACACCACTGAGTGTGTTTTCTCTCTTCCCTCTAGTGAAATCTCCATGCACATTGTTTCCTTTATTGGTCCGGGTTTTGAGATACGTGTCTGAGATTTCGACCTCCACCACAATACAACGGAGGAGCGTGACATTTGGTTTGTGTTTGGCATTGGAAAAAGATGTTCCTAGTTTTTATTGGAACTATTTTCTTTCAAATAGTTTCTATAAAAACTGTCTCCAGTGTCTTCTGTAGCTTATGCAGAGTTACAGTGGGACTGTTTCTGAGGAGTCATTCGTTAAATATTAAAACTTTGCTGTATTGTAGTGGAGGCAAAACGACGTACACGTCTAAACCTGGACCAACAAAAACCAAACCTGGGTCGATATCACTAGAGCGAGGGACTGGCCCTTCAACTACACTCCTCCCTGATAAAGAAAAATAAAGTCACAAACGTTTGACCTTCGACATCGCTCCTCCTCCTCCCACCTGTTTTCACGAAGGTTTTCAATCCATTCAAACACTGCAGCATCTCATCTCATTAATCAAATAGGAGTTGATCAGCGTGATGAGTTGCGCTGAAAACCTCCGTGGAGTCTAGCAGAGACCTGAAACATCGGCCCCTTCTTTGTGGCTGTAGCTATGGTAACTAGTGCTTCTGTTACAATGCTGATGTTAAAAAGGTGCTCTAAGCGATGTTGGGTGACGTCACTTCTTGTTGACGTTCGAAGTATTGCCAAACAAAATGGAGGCTAGCTCGCCCCTCCCTCCTCCTCATCCCGTTCCTCCAGCACTAACCCCCCCAACCCCCACTCCCAAATCCTTCTTGTCGGTTATTGGCTGGAACGCTGTTTGTTATGTTTCGTGGTGCAGTTCAGTGCACAGTTTGTTTTTGTTGCCGTTTGAGGAGCCTGGGCTGTCTACAGAGACCATGGATTTTTACAGTGTGTTCAGGGGACAGGCAGCTAGCGGATAGTGAGGAGATGTTTGCTTTATGTGACAACAAATGTTGTAGCCTAAAAAAAACGCGTGACATCGCTCAGCGCACCTTTATGAGAACACCAGTTCTACCTAGACATACATATTGGCCCCGCCTCAGTGCTGAGAGGCCCCGCCTACATTCAGGAAATGACATCATACATCTAAGCCCAACAACCTGTTTTTTTTTCTCTCCATCACTTTCATTTTTCTTTCGTCGTTCTTTCACTCAGACCCTCACTGTCAGCAGTGCTGCTTCAGAGAATGGCCATGTTGTTGCCAGGAGGTTAATCCGAACTCGTTTTAAAAGTTAATTTTCTAATAAATATGAATCATATTTTCACAGAGATGATGTTGGTTTTCACCTCCTGACAGGAATGAGAAGGCTCCACGACGACACAAAAAAAAAAAAACAACTCTAGAACCAGTAACAGAAATATTGGAAATCGCTTAAACGTCTGGTGGTTAAGTGTTGACTTCCTAGAGATTTTAATTTTTGCTGAGCAGCATCAACTGGAGCTGTTAACTGTTAGCATGAGTGAAGAGAAAGTGCTGCAGTAAAGTCTCGGATAGACAGCTCGGGTCTGAAGTGATTCTAGACCTCTGCATCAACACGGCGTCTCTGTTTGAAGCATCAGTGTGGCATCAGTTAGTCTTCGTCTTCAGGGTCGTCCGGCTCTTATTGGGCAATCACACCGGGTGGAAGAGCAGCGTGCAGTCCTCTCTCTCTGCAGCTGCGAAGATGCCGGAGTGCGGCGGCATAGAGCCCTTTGGCAAGGCACCGCCAGTCCTCAGGTAGCAGGAGACGATCTTCTGGTCCAGGCGCAACTGGCGGGGGATGCTGTCGAACGGCTTCGGGTCCAGATCCAAGATGGAGACTGAGTAAGAAAAGGCAGGAGGTCTGGAGGAGAGGAAGTCCCTGAGCCACCTCTGACTGGAAAGACTGGAGGAGGAGGAGGAGAATTTCTGTTTCAGTTTAAATATGCTGAGTTGATGTCTGGCTCCACTGGGTGGACTTCATTAGGTTCTACACACTGATTTATAAAAACGGTACGATATGTCTTCAGGGACCAAAATCAAGAGGTTATTACCGGGAAGTTGCCCTAATCAAGAATAGAACCAAAACTGATTTTCAATATCAATTAAGGCTTTAGTTTATAAGCAGTGTAAATAAAGTAAATGATGGGAAATGTTTTGGTATTTTATTGTGATAAATACGAATATGAATTTCATTAATCACAGATTACTGAAAGTTATTGATCAACTGTAAATCTCTGTAGTGATCAGGAACCAGTTCCATGATGGTAAATCTCTCCATAAAACCTTTCTGTAACGCCCTATAACATAACAAGAACAAACAGTGGACAGTTGTTAACAAATGTAGTAAACAGTGCGTTATCCACTGTGTTATAATGAACACATATAATAAACACTGTTTATCCCAACTGTTGGAGCAGTTTAGTGCAGCACTAGTCATATTAAAGATACCCTGTGGAGCAGTGGTGGAAAGTAACTCTTACCCTTCATCATCCTCTTCTTCCTCACTTCTGGGCACCAGGGTGACCATGATGGAGCAGTCCTTGGCTGTCATGGCAACGCGGTACTGATGGACCTGAAGTCCAAAACATACAGCAGTTAGACATGCGCCCATGTTAAGGCAGTCAAGTGAGTGTTCAGAGGGTGGGAAACCAGCCCTGTTCAGTAACTGATTCACAAAAAAAGAACAATGAATTAGCCGCTGTTAATGAATCGATACATTTCTTCCACTGTCACTGCATAACCTTAGTTATTGTGGCCATCAGTTAGAAATGTCTTACTTTCCTTCTTGATAAATCTGTATTTTTCCTGTTATGTAGAATTGCACTTTCGCTACTGAACTAGATGTTCTTTTTACAGTAAAAAAAAAAAAAAAAAAATCCCAGCTCAGTTTGTACTGATGAACTTTTTGTAACTTAAAATAATGTTTCCAAAATCGTTTCAGTGGTTCATCAACTCATAACAGGGTGAACGGCACTTCTGCATTCGCTTTGCGGCTCTATCGGCTATAACCGCACTATGCAAGTTTGCCAGATCGGGTAGCGGATCTGTAGTTTGAATGAGACAATTCCGCTTCCAACCTGTAGGGGGACCGAAGCGGGAAAGGTTCTCTAGTGTTGCTTTAACCAGTTTAATGCTCTGAGTCTAACAGACAGTCCGCTGATATTTGGAAAACCTCGATCATCATACAGAGAACCTGACGTGAGGTTCCAGCTCTTAGCCTTACCTTGGCGACAGCGTACTCCACAGAGCCGTCGTCCTCAGTCGGACACTTCTGCAGCTTCTCTAGGAAGGCCTCGTTGTACGGCCCATCCATCTGAAGACGAGTTCTGACACAGAGACAGACAGGAAGTTATGCCGGAGATCAGACAGTGGCTCTTCATAAGTGATGGGGTAAATAAACATTTACTACAGTTTTGTTTGTTTTCCCCCCCCCCTCCTTTCTTTCTGATACTGGTTAACTGTGTATTACCTCTCTTTAGGGAAGTCCTGCAAGTGTTGCTCCACCCGGCGGAACAGAGGGTAAAGTCCTTCAATGTCCAGCGTGTCCAACATCTGAGTCTGTAGTGTCCTGAACAAAACACTGTCGCTGGGTAAACCCTGAGAGCCTACACACACACACAGAGAGAGAGAAAGAAAGAGGACATCTTTTTTTTCTGTTCATATCAAACTGTTTAAGGTCACAATTCTATAATTCTATATAGTAACTTAAAATGTTTAAATCAGGAAGAGGTTTTCAGTTTCACAAATCAGAATCAGATGTTACAAAGCAAAATGTTGTGTTGAAAAGACAAGTGGTTCTTTCAAACCACAAACATTTCTGAGGGAGGCTGCGGCACAAGAAAAACCTTTGTAAGAGAGGAAAGGCAGGACACACACACACACACACACACACACACACACACACACACACACACACACCACACACACCACACACACACACACACACACACACACACACACACACACACACACACACACACACACACACACACACACACACACACACACACACACCTGTTAGACTGGTCTACAGAACTAGTTACAATTCACACCAGGAAAGGAAAAAAAAAAAGCAAATGAAAATCCAAGACAAAGAAGACCAGCAAGTAATCACATTGTAGAAGCTGGAGCTTAAATAAGGACAATAAATAAAAACTAGTGCTAGTAGAGTTTCATTTTACAGTCTGCATATTGTGTGTTTAGTAAACTGAACAACTTTGTGAGCTTCCAGATTTCCCTTCAGCTGTGACTGAGTGGAGCTCAAACCACTTCTAAAAACACCAGTTTAGTGGAATCACTGAACACAGAAAGAAACACAGAAAACAGACAGATTCTGACCATGGCGAATCCTCTCCTTGTTGAACACACTTGCTTCACAGAAGCTCCGTCCTTCTCCTTGTCTGTCCGTCACCACCCCTCCATCTCCTCCACCACCACCACTCAGCAGGGCGTTCACCAGGACCTATGGAGAGATACTTGCCGATGAGGCTTCATCACAGTGTGTGTCTGAAGACAGATAGTCAATGAAACGTGCTTCATGTCCTCTCTTCAGCCAAAGATCGTTAGTTCAGAGTCCACTCCAAACATCCACACTAGCCTTTATCAGTACAGCTTGTACATAGCTAACTTCTATCTAGTGTTTTTAAAATTAGAGACTAGCTTATACGCAAGTATGCAACTTCAAACTAACACTGTGACACCTGCTGTGAGTTTCTCTTCTCACATCTCCAACTGACTGAACAGTTTCACATCTGGAAAATACTGTTCTGACACCGAGACATGAGAATTTGTTCCGTTGGGGACTCTTAAAGCCAATACCAATATATTTTGTTACTTTGAATTAAAAGGAATAAACCCCCATAGATGTGTTGGTTTTACCTGGATGAAGTCGTTAAGGACAGCTTTGCTGGTCATGTGACTGTTGATCCTGATGTTTCCATGCTGGAAGTATGGTCGGAGATGATGCAGCAGAGAGGTCAGGTCCATCGCGTCGTCACTGCCCTCCTTACTGCTGTAGATACACTGACCGCCCTGACACACACACACACACACGATTGGTCACATCTTTGGTTCAGAGTAAAAAAGGCTGAATCAGAAGATCAAAGGTTACATTTGCAGCAACTTGAGAGATCTCAAGTAGAGATAAAGTTTAGAGAAGTTTGTCTTAGTCAAGTTTGTTTTGGAGGTGCACCAGCAGCTCACGCCTTGGCTCCCAGCACCGACAGCGGGCTGTACTGTGACTTTTTTTTTTTTTTTTTTTTTAACGGGACTTTTCTCGTTGCTACATGTCCTCCACGTCTAAACGGCAGACCTCAGCAACACGTCTATACGTAATGCGTTGCCCTGGGGACGGCATGCAATTCCTCGTTGCAGCAGCAAAACACCATTTGAAATGAAAACGTAGTGTTGATGTAGCCTTAAGGCCCAAACACACTGAAAGCGCCTCACGCGCACATTTTGTATATATCCTTTTTTTTTTTACAGTGAAACATGAGAGCAGATAATCGTGTGAATTAAGCTCATAATTAGGTGCGCCTACACAACTGCAAAATATCAAAGCAGCTGAGTGTGTGAAAGTTTCTTTAAAAGCCTAATCATTGTGATGGCGTTTATAAGTGAGTTGACAAAGGAGGGATTAATGCCGTATAATGCTATAATGCATTTACAATGTTTTTAGTGACCTACGCTGTCACTGTAGAAAAAAAACTACAGTTTCAATCATCCGTTTCGTGATGAAAAGTAACCGCAGGGTCGATGGCCTCTGGTCATCTATACATAATCTAGCCTTTTTGTTCTGCAGTAGGAGTGCAAGATATATCAACTCAACATCGTTAACGTAATATATTGAAAGTGTTGCAATAAGTACGCAATATTTAGGTTTATTTTGTGGTGCGCTGCGTCCTGTCCGTTGGCTTAGTTGTGTTTAGAGCCCGCTTCAAACGCTATAATGATCATCATTTCATTGGCTAGTTACCATGCCACTTGCACGTTAGCGCACAAGTCCACTACGTGACAAACTCTATGAGTGTACCGTGTGTGCATATTTCAACAGAGTAACAGTGTAAGTGAAGAAATTGATAGAGACAACAAAATGGAACGAATCAGAGAAGCGAAAGAAAAGTTGTGTCCGGTTCTCTTTATTTATATATTTGATACTGTCCAACCCATAAAACATGTCCTGTTCTGTAGATATGGTCCTTATTTATTTATTCATGTTGGATCAGTCCAATATGACAGTCAGTTGAAATAAACCTTGTGCTGTAAGAAAACTTGTTTAATTTGTTAGGAATCTATTTTGATGCGTTTTCCTGTAACTTTTGTAATTTTACATAGGTTTAAAAATATCAATTAATATCGATATCACAATATTCATAATCGATATCGCAATATCACATTTTGTCAATATCGTGCAACCCTATTCTGTAGCCTGTATTATTAAAAAGTGAAAATTAATTAATGCAACGTAAATGTCTTAATATCATTTTAAAAAAAATGTAACGTGTAATAATAGGCTTGATTATGATTAAGTTTTACGACCCTATTTGTCATGGGACAAAGTATAATGCTACCACTGATAGAGGTATCTGTAACATACACAACGAGGACCGAAAATTCTAATTGTCTCCGGTCAGAAAGACCGGTAGAAATAGGCCTAATTCCCTCTGCACAATTTGAATTTTGAATTTTTTTTTTTTCCTCTCTTTCTTTCTTTCTTTCTTTCTTTCTTTCTTTCTATTAAAACAATGAACAGTCATGTTTTTTTCTCATTACAAAAAAAATGACTGTAGCGTGTAGAAAAAACTACGTCACGTTCTCGCTCTGATTGAATGCAGTAGACTACCGTAGATTTACAAACGACGACAAGCATGCGGGAAAGTCAAAGCCCAAGCCACGGCAGAACAGGGACATATTGCGAATTACTTTAGAAAACCAAGCAGCGGCCGGTCTAACACAAATTAAGCCAAGAAATTGCCAGCGAGGAAGAGGCCCCATGTCACAAAGGCTTGACTTTCTCAACAGCCGGCGAGGTTCTTATTGGTATTACGGTGAAATCTAACCAGAGTGGGCCAAACTGGCCAAGGTAGCCTGCGTAATTCCCGTCTCCAGTGTGCCAGCAGAGAGAGGCTTCTCCCTGCAGAACCGCATCAAAACAGCGTAGAGGCTTATGCGCATTGCGAGTTGCAGAGAGGCAATCGTTTCAATTATTTTGATTCAAGTCGGCACTTTAAAATTTAATGAGCCAGTTTGTTTGTACTGTAGTTTGTATTGGTTTATTTCCTCTGCCTAGCAAATGGAAAAAAAGGCCCATTTTAATTCAGATTGGCACAATGTTATGTGCGTTGATCTAATTCTTTTGGCCTCTCTGCCTGTAGCAAGTAGCCTACATTTCAATAAAAATAGTATACATTTACATCCTGTGATGACATTATTCTTTATATAGCCTGCTTATCAACTGCTTTTGTACGCAATAAACACGGAAACTATTTGACCGGCATTTTTCCATTTGACCGGTAAAATGAAACCGGCACCAATTTTTTTCTAGTGGAAACACTGGCCTAAATAGCAATCTTTTCTAAAATACAGCTGGTTCTTTGGGGTTGGTGCTTCAAATCTAATGCCTGCGGTGTGCCATAGAGGCATCAATTGAGGCGCGTCAATGAACGCTTTCAGAGTGTGTGTGTGTGTGCCTTTAGAACCGATTCTTTAAAGCAGTAGATGTATTGATCGACTGTGTTGCTGATGAAGTCTTAAGTTGTGATTAAACAGTTCCACATTTTTTCAGACAGACAGGTGTGGCTGGGGTTGTGTCTCACCTTGAAGATTTTTAAGTTGTTCTGAGGTTCTTCTATCAGGTGTCTGATGGCAAAGTGCATTCTCTGTCTGTTTCTGAAAAACGCAAGAAAAAAAACAGAGCAAGTCCCATTCAGCTGCAGAACAGTGACGCAGCTTTATTATAAGAAGCTGAATCTGCAGTGTAGTGGTAGGATTTGTTGCAGAACTGACCTTAATAAACTTATACAGTATTGTGAAATACATTACTGCATTATAACTGGTAATGAGTTTTACACATAGTGAATGCAGTAGTGTTGATTGAACAGTTGCTGCAGTAATCTCACCCTGAGAACAGGTCGAGAGGACAGTACAGACTGCGTCTCTTCCACTTTCCACCGGCCACCTGGAGAGACCGAGAGAGAACACAAAGTGATTAAGGACAAAATGTCAAAGATGAGACAGCAGTAATAGAAACACAATGTTTGTTGTTCTTAAGTTGTACTATAGCTGTTCTGTACTTGTACTGATCCCGTTCTTTTGGCCCCGATTCCCTTGGAAATACTAAGTCCGATACATATATTTACCTAAATATTGATTAAATATGCATCACCTTGTTTTTCACAAGCTACTTGACCAAATACTAGGGGTTCAACGGTACATGTATTCCTATTGAACCAAAACGGTACGGTGCATGAATTTACACAGAATACACGGTATAAAAATAAATAAAAAATGAATTAATGTAATGCGGAACTACTGTTAGATACGCGGGTTCTTCAGGGACACCTAATCTGTAACCCCGCCTTAGCTCTGATTGGTGCCTAGCTCCGCCTATGTATGCTGTTTTTTGTCAGGTCGACGGTCCAGAGAGTGAGTCAGAGATAGCAGCACTAAGGACGAGTATGGCGAGTGGTGGCGACCCACAAGAGTTAGAGGACCCGCTGGCCTCTTTAAGATCGCAAGTTTGGGAAAACTTTGGTCAGTTCCAGTAGTACAGGCGAGAGAGTGGTGGATAAGACGAGGACTGTGTGTCGGCGTTGTTCAGCAGTTGTTGGTTATGTGAGTGGAAATACATCTAACATGCTAACGCATATCCGACGCCATCACCTTCACCAAAATGAAGACTGAAAAACAGAACAATTTTGGTACAAACATTTACTCGTCATGTGGCAGACAACCATATAGATATAATTCATTCATTATATATTGTTATATAAAATTAATATTTAGTGTTTAATAAATAATTGTTAACTGTAGTACAGAGTCTGTAGTCTATTGCACAAAGAAGCCCCCCCCCCCAACCCCCCAGTCTGACGGCAAACCCCACCCTACTACCTTAACTAACAAATTTTCTGCGGGAAACCCTGACATGTCATCTTCAATGCGGCCGTATTCACTCGTAGAGGAACCCGGCTTCAAGTATTGGCTGTATGTACTCGAACTTCGTTACAACATGCCATTTTCCCGTCCACACATGAGGCAAACTGTAGTCCCTCCCATATACAACCAAACACGGACGTTGATGGAGCACGAGTTGTCAGCTGCACCCTCCACTTCTCGTGCTACGGAAAGCTCTCTCACGGTGACTGCTCATTTTATTGCCTCTGAGTGGGAAATGAAAGCGTCAGTTCTACAGACGCGGCCCCTGTATGAGCAGCGCACAAGCACTCAGCTAGCTGAGAAGCTACAGGAGGTCATTACCAAATTTGCCAGTTGGCAAAGGTATGCCTGTTGCACTTAATAGCAACAATACTTTCTTTTATCTTTTGTGGGGGAAGGTCTCGCCAAAGTAGAACTTTTTTTTATTATTCTATGTAATTTGCACTTTCATAAATAAGAGATTCTGTTTTTTCACTTTTATAGCTGATTGTCTTATTTTTTTTACAAATTCCAGATGGAGTCTGGAGATGATGTGGGGTAGCCTACTTATTGTTTACTGTTTACATCTTACTTTACACACTTCAGGCTGTTGCAGCTAGCTCAGGGGAGAGACTGTATGACACTAGGTAGTACAGCCTGAGACATGCACAATAAAAAAAAATTTGCCTTCTGCATTTTTGTTTTGCTTTCCCCTCCATTGTACCGAACCGTCTGAACCGAGGTATGAATCGAACCGTGACTTCTGTGTACCGTTCCAACCCTACCAAATACTAAATGTCCATTACGTTTATAAGCTTAAATTATTGATATGATGGGAAAAAAAATGTCCTCACCGTGGCATCCCTACTGTACTGTGGTTGTAGTTACCTTATAGTGTTGGTGCATGCAGAAGCGGCACACTTTGGTCTTGATGTCTTTGCTGACGTGTTTAGAGGATGGCAGGAAGCCACATTTAGGCTAAAACACAAGACACACAAAAACAGCAGCTAAGTAACATACACACATGCAGTCATACTCATGTGATTTGTCATTTGCCTTTATGAGAGTGATTCACAGGCAAAGAATTTCTGAAACTGTGGCTGCTTGTGTGCACTTCTTTATTAGGAATACAGGTTCTCTTTCCTGAAACATTATCAGTGCCGCTATTCAATTTTAAAAGCGGGGGGAACAATTGTATGCCTTAAAAAGAAATGCGTGAGTGTGTGTATACCTTGATCTCGATACAGAGTGGAGGAGTGTGTGTTGGCTGGTGGAGGGCTGGAGATGTCAGGTTGGGTAGACAGAGTGCACAGCCGCTGTAGATGTCCATCACCTTCTCACAGCGCCAGGCTGACAAACACACAGACACAACATGTTCAGTACTCATCTACAGTATAACCCTCTGCAAGTAAACAAATTAGCGTAAACATATTCCCCAACATGTCAAACTGTCCCTTTAACAGATTTCAATACTAGTTTTCCCACAGAACTTATTTTGAAAAACCGTTTTACCTGGTCTTTGATGTTGAACTTTGATTGACAACTGTCGCACAAACTCTAACGGTAGTTTGACCACTTCCTGTGGAGAAAATGAAGACAGTCACATTAGTCCAGTCTGTGAACAGAACACGTCCGCACGTCTGTCTCTGCTGCTGAGTCTTGGTTTCTGTTTTCTACCGCAAAGCGCTGTGATCTACTGGGTAGTGTTTTCTAATCATCAGTTTACTTTGGGGGGTGATCATGCACGGAGCCAACTTTGATAGTGCATTTTAACGGTGTTTTAAATGTAGGCACAATGTAACCCCCGGGAGTGTTTTTCATGTGCTAAAACTCTCCAGACTTTGTTTTTGTAAATTTCTGCTGCTAGAAATACATTCCATTAGGGATTCACATTAAGCTTACAAAACTTATTTATGCACTGTTGCTATTTTTGAAAAGTGCAACAATTTACAAACGTCCCCAGATTTTAGACAGTGGGGGGTAAAATTGCCACAGGCTTCACGGTTACTGATCAGTGACCAAGACTTGCCTGTATTGAATTGTATTTGTCTGAGGTTTTCATTTTTTCTTACTTGTCTTGTTTGTTTTAGCTTTAAGGAAAACTCTACATTAGCCGGTACTAGCATAACACATCTGAATCTCTGACTGCTCTGTCAGTCGTCAAATTGCATTGTGAGTAATGTAGGCTCCTTGTTTTGACCATACATTTTTACCCTTTTTGTCCACTGTGTTTCTAACAATGTTCTAGGAGTGTAATGTTAAACCAGTGGAGCAAGTTTTTGATGTTACGCACGATAAAAGTTAGATAAAGACTAAACGGATAAAAGATGAAAAAAAAAAAAAAAAAACATACCGGATGACCGTTAACTGTGTCTTACCCCACTGTGGATGAACTTCTCTCCCAGCAGGCTGCTCATCACGTTGGAGCTGAAGTCAACAATGTTCTGGATCTGCCTAAAAGCCTGCTCCACTGTCTGGAGGACAAACACAAAGACAGACAGGCAAGTTATAACCTGTTCTGAGACTTGACATTTAATCTCTGTCAACATTAGATGTCATGTTGACAGAGCATTGAGTTATTTGCCCTCTCTGAGGTACATAGGGGATCACAAAGTCATCTCAGTTACTCAGTCATCGGTTTACACTAAACGCCAACATGTGATTATGGATAACCAGCCTCACAGAGCTGATCAACAATGGACTCTGTTCACTCTTAGCATTGTTCCAGACCTCTCCCACAATCTACGATTCTTTCACAGATTCAAAAAGTGTTTTGCAGTTGTGCTCATTGACAAGTGTTTCCATGGTTAGACAAACAATCACCCGCTCTGGGCTCCGTACACCTGACTAAGAACATTATTTAATTTAATTAGGCGTTATCTTCTTACAAAACTTCATAGCTACCAAGATACATCAAATGTAACCACATATTTGTGTGCAAAGTGGGCTTATGTAGGAATGGTGACTCCATTTGTCATCACAGCTGACAACTGCTCCTTGTGTATTTGGACACGCGATCAGGCACAGGCACACACACTTCCCCACTCATCCTGTCTCTTTCTATCAGAGATGGAGATAGAGAGAGAGCCGTGACTGGCGCGTAGATATACGTGCCCGGTATGAATGGCCAGGCACGTTATCTACACTATGCGACACTTACGCATGCGCTGTGTTCCAGCTGTTACTTTGGAAAGTTTCTGTCAGAAAGATTACAAGTTCACGTTGCAAAAAAATGTAATTAACAAGCACACATTAATTAGAAGATTCCCACAATCCATGAGATCTGCATCAAGATGACCAGGCTTTGGCTTCAGAAAACGCCTGACACTCACCGACTCATATTTACCTGTGGTGGATTTTCAGAGTCCTCGGCTGGATACTTGAGCAGGCGTAGAACTCTGGAAAGCTGCAAGTACAAAAGAAAAGCTCAGGATCAATGGAGCCTCATTTAAACACAGGACAGAACGTAGACTCACACCAGAGGCCTGTACTACGAAGCAAGATTTGGCGTTAACGAGGTAACTTCAGGTTCAACCCAGGGTTTTCTGTACCACGACGGTGGATAACTTGTTACCGGGTTCAATCACCATGGTAACTTATGCTGAACACCTAACCTGGTCGGGAGTAGGTTAAGTTGGAGATTAGAGATCAACTGGTGTAAAAGCACCGCCTACTGACCAATCAATACTCGATTGATAACTGCGTCACCGGTCTTAGAAGATCCGGCGGGGAGAGAGAGGAGAGAGAGAGAGAGGAGAGAGAGAGAGAGGAGAGAGAGAGAGAGAGAGAGAGAGAGGAGAGAGAGAGAGAGAGAGAGAGAGAGGAGAGAGAGAGAGAGAGAGAGAGAGAGAGAGAGAGAGAGAGAGAGAGAGAGACTCTCATAAAAGTTAAAACATTTAGAGACCGACAACCCCGTTAACATTCCCTGATGGGTATTTTTATGAAATATATAGATTTTAATGGGAGGGAATTACATATAGGGTATCAGTATCTTGAGCCGTGTGTTGCCAATGCGCACATCGGTTTGAATTATGTTTTTATATATTTTTATTTGCTCTCACGATCGCTTCCACTGCCAGGGTTGCAACTGAAATAATGGGCTAAAGCAACGGCAGTTTATGGAAAGCACAAGTATAATTATATTCAGATCTTGTGCCTGGCTGATGGGGAAGTGATATTTGATAAGTGTTTTGATTTACGCATTCACCGTCGTGACACAGGTTATGCGAGACCACAGTTGTTAGGGTTAGTGAAGCCAAGTAACTGAAAGAAATCCAGGGCATGTTGATCTTGATTCGTAGTACAGGCCTCTGAACTACTGCGCAGGGTCAATCCAGCAACATCTACAAGAGATTCCTGAGGTGGGTTAAAATACTGATAGTTTTCCCACAGTGCAACAGGACCAGCAAGTCCACTGAGAGGTGGGACAATTGTCTCTGATAGTCTACAGAACTTTCACTATATTAACTTGTTTTGTTTTTTATAATACACAACAGTGACTACTCCTGTCAGCACTTGGGTGTGTTTAAGTAAATAGCATCCATATACCTGGAAATATGATGACATAACAGGATATTTTAGCAGCAAGTTTCTACATTTTCTTGGATGCACACAAACTACATTGCTGAGGATAATCAGGTTATGCAGGAAGCCGGTGTGTTTATGTGCACTGTAGTATGCTGGTTATTGTAAAATCCACATTCACATGCAGTAAGTCAGTAAACAAATTCTAAGACTTACTTTAAGTGTATTGGTGTTACACTTTTTTGGGGCGGATACTGCAGCGAGAATTTTTCCTTACAGCTCAAACTTGTCCAACCAGTCAAATGTTCAGTGGTGAAAACCAACTTAATTTAGACTTCTAGGGGCAACTTAGTTTCAGTTTTAGTCAGACATTGAATTAAATTATTTTGAAAAAAGGGATGTAGCTTTACATGTAATTATATCTTCTTATTTCCTGCTACTCTTCTGTCAACAGTGATACTTCCCCTGTATTGGGTCCTGCACCTGCTTATGTAAAAGAAAAATGCTACTAACCCATTCCCCTCTAAAACTGGTCTCAAACATTTCATATATCAGACGGGCTCTAATAATCAGTGTAGCAATATTGATACGAATATGTATTTCAATATCAATGTACATGGTAAATACCTGCAGAGTCACAAACAAAATAATTCACCCAAACTATTCCCTTGTGCCTAGAGCACAACATGTTTTTGATACCAACTGCAATGTATCTGTTGCATGAAGTATCAAAAACTGTGCCTGACTCTCTAAGCTTCCCTCCCGTCGTCAGCGTTTCAGGGTCTTCCGCATCTGCACTCTCGGAGTCCATGCACCGTCATTGCAGCCGGGGAATAACTAACGCCAGTGTAGCCGCACTTTCTACTGGGCAATATGGACCAAAATCATTTTCATACTAATTAAAATAAAAGTACAGTGCCTGTTGAAAATGTGCCGGTTTGGAACAGGCCGATTGCTTGGCCTGTGGTATTGCTGGTTGTTGAATTCTCCAAAACCAAAGTGTACCCCAAAATGACTTACAGAAGGACCCCAAACCACTTAATATGCAACTCCACTTTACAGCCTACTACTGACTTACAGTGTAGGCTACGTCTACATCAGCGGAAGCCATTGTACCTCTATATTTACCTGACAGAGAACAGGGCAGATTCAGAATTTAATCACAAAATATCACAATTAAAATGTGGAGTAATCAGACAGTTGCCTCATGGACTCTTGACAGTGCTACCCACCTGGCCCGTTATGAGAGCTAATCAGCACATATATCTGCGCTAATCAACCACCAGAAACAGAGCAAGTAGCCTACAGAGAATCTCACATTTAGCTCCGGGCTGTTTGTTTGTTTGTGTTTGTTTGTGTAGCGACGGCGGCGTCGTCTCGTCTCTCGTGCGATGTCCATGTAAGCAATCCGCTGTTGCTCCGGGAATGCAAAGAAAAGTTTGGTTGTTAACGTTATATCCAGTAATCATGTAACGCAAAACAGTCAAAGTCGTTGAACCCGATGCTGTGCAGAGCGTCGTCAACATTTTTTTTTAAAAATGTCTGCAGTCAACCTAGGGGAAAGACTGTTAAATACATCAAAGTATTTGGTGTTGTGTCGAAGTCTGTTCCCCCGTCAAGTACTTTATTGTGATTGTAGTAATCTATTGGCTGTAATAAATATATTGGCCAGGTTTTTGTGAGGGAGATATACGTTATAGGCATAACGTTACATGTACCCTGGTAATAGGAGAATGATTCGCTTTTTTTAAACGGCGGTAGTAACGTAATAAGTTATAAGTGGTGAAAATTAGAGGCAAATTTACACAACAATTGCGATGTCCCTGTATGCTATCCGCTCGTGCTCCAGGAAAGTGAAGAAAAGTTAAGCTTGGTATATCCAGCAACTAACGTTGGATGTAACGTTGGAATTAGGAAAAAGTGTACTGAGTCAAAGTCGGTAGTTGCCCTAGTTGTGACATCACAACTGTACGGAAATGCTGACAGGTTTAAAGGCATTGTTTCCAAATAAAGCAAAAAAGAAATCTCACTTTTTACAATATGGGACCGTTAAGTAAACGTAAACAACCAAAACAAGAAAGCTTGATTGTTAATGAGCTGATTAACTTTACAACCACAGATATCTATGGTTACAACACTGCTGCTGTGATGTCATACCTTCATAACATGTCCCCGATTGCTCAATACCAACATGAGCAAAGCGGTCCGTAAATGTGACTTTCCCAAAGTCAAACAGGGATATGTCAATCAATCAATTTTTATTTGTCACATTAAATCCTACGAGGTACAATTACAGTGAAATGTTATCCCATCGGCTACTTACTACTGCATGATTACTCATAAAGCTGACTGTGGCCGTCAGATCGCCACACAGAAAAAGAGTCACCCGGTTAAATGACACGGCACTACAGGACCAGCCAAGTCTCGGGGAAATGACACCACAGCTCCCGACAGACAGTTAGTGTATTCACCACCCTGCCCTCAAAAGTCTAGCTGTCTGCATCAGAGTCAGCTAACAGGCAGCTTCTGTTAGGCAGCAGCCTAGTAAAACGTTTACTCCAACCAGCAGCTGGATGAGAAACCTGGGAAGCTGCATGTGGCTACATTAGCTTCCCAGCAGACCGTTTAGGATTTTACATGTTATAACCCAACACCACCCAGTCACTCCGTCACTTTGACTGGACATACAGCTGTATGTAATTTCTACTAGTTAGTGGTGTTTTTATGAGTTGTAGTCACTGTGTAACAATCTCTGGACTGATTTGAACTCTGAGTTGTTGGCTAGGCTAAGCTAGCACACACAGGCTAACGATGATAACTACATAAAATCCTGATGCGTCACCCTTCAGTTATAAACAGATGTTTCAGATAACTTCTATAAAGTTTCCATCGACAGCAACACCGAGCTGCAGCCCATTTAACGTTAGAGAAGTGTGAAGCGAGCGGTGGGTGTCCTTTTTAAAGCTAAATGTACACCGCTCCTGCTTTAGCCGAACTTGGACTAACGTTAGCTTTATGTTAGCCTAGCCTGCTCACCTGTACGTGTGAGACCACCAGGCTCTTGTTCCCCTCTCCATGATACTTCCAGTCGTTCTCGTCCATTTTGTCCAGTTCCATCACACCAATGATGACAAACTGAGCTCCCGTTAACAGTCAGAAAGTAACGACGGCACGGCAACATACAAGTACTCCGACTGGCACTACTGGCTGCTAGCAATGAAGTACCAAAGAACTGACTGACTTCTTCTGCTGCTGCCATAGACAGCATATAAGGGCTGCTGCCCGGCCCCAGTAGACAACATCCGATTGAGACTTCAAAATAAAAGTCATATATATATATATATATATATATATATATAATATATATATATATATATATATATATATATATATATATATATATATATATATATATATATATATATATATATATATATAATATATATATATATATATATATATATATATATATATATTTCAATATTTATATTTCAAGAAAATTGGTGTCCTTAAAGGTTGGGTTTTTCCTCATTTTAAGATCAATTTGCAAAAGATGATTTTCTTATTCCTCTTTTTAGTCAACTTTAGCATGGGTGTCCTAATTTTTTCACATGACTGTAGCATCAAGCCTAGATGGAACAAGCATGTAGCAGAACTTCATGCCAAAGCTGGGTGTGTTTAAGTAAAGAGCATTAATATACCTGGAAATATGATGACATAACAGGATATTTTAGCACTAAGTTTCTACATTTTCTTGTATGCACACAAACTGCATTGCTGAGAAAAATCAGGTTATGCAGGAAGCCGGGTTAGGGTTAGGGTTAGCCCCTTAGACAGGACCCTTTATTTGAACAGAAGAAATGGGCAAATGCAGATTTTAAATATGCTCTTAGATTTATAAAAAAGAATGAGAACTCGATGACGTCTGACTCTTTGGCATATAAGATGCATAACAGAAGTTATAATGACCCTTAAATATTGAGGGAGTCAGTGGCTCAGATGTAATCTGCAAGATGTGGCTGACGGCAACATTATAATGAGTTGTTTAACTGTATTGGGAGGAATACTTTTGAAGTGGAAAATATTGATAATAATGAAAATGTGGTTATTAATTCAGAAGAGGTACAATCTGCAGTATGACAAAGTGTGCGGCGCTGATAAAATAACTGCCGAACATCAAAAATATGCAAGCAAGAAACTTGTTCCTCTGTTTGCTATTTCTTATTTCATGGGACTCAGCCTGAAACTACGTTACCTGTATTATTAGTGCCCATCATCAAAGACAAAGCTGGCAAAATAAACAGCATGGACAATCATAGACCTATAGCCCTAGCTAGCATTGTATCTAAAGTGTTGGAGAGAATTTTTCTCAACAGGTTGGAACAGTATATTCTTACCACTGACAACCAATTTGGTTTTAAACATCAACACGGTACAGACAGGCATATTTGCCTTAAAGGAAATTTTAGATCATTATAATAGCCAGAATTCCCCAACTTTTATGTTTCATAGATGCCTCTTAGGCATTTGATCGTGTAAACCATGACAAATTATTTCTTAAATTGCAACATAGAGGAGTGCCAAAAGTAATTATAAGAATTCTAGTCTTCTGGTATTCTCATCAGTCTATGCAGGGGGGGCGTCCATTTTTTGGCAGGGGGGGCAGGGGGGTGTCCATTTTTTGTTGGCAACGGACCTCGTCAGGGTGGTATTTTGTCACCTTTTCTTGTTAATGTTTTAATTGTACTGTTTATTTATTGCTATGTTTGTAAATATTGTTATTTTTAATGTACTATGTACCAGGCGCGTAGTCAGTAATGGGCCAGGGTGGCACTGGCCCACCCACTTTACTCACTAGTCCGTCCAGCCAAGTTTGATCAAAATACGTTTTGTTATGGAAAATATTCAAATGTATGTAAACAAATAAATAGTAACAGAACTAGTTGTGTGTGTTTAATGTGTCTTCTGCGTTATTATTTAAGTAACCTTCCTATTTAGTATGAAATTGTGAACACTGATGATGGCTTCTAGCTGAAACGCATTTGTGCCCACATTAAATAAGAAGATAACTTATCTGTGAGTGACAGTTTTTAGTTTTCTTTGATCCTGTCACGGCCGTGGACTCGATACACTGTCTAAGATTTGGCGCCTTGCTGGACACTTTTTATTACACAGTAGTTTTCATTCTTTGATTTTCTTTTACTGCTGATAGCGTATTTGCTGCTTATGATCTGACCATAGTCCTGAAGCAACATTGCTGTTATGAATGCACAAAGGATATGTTACATGTGCGATTTCTGTCTGATGTAGGCTATTTTATGTCATGCAGTACGTAAATGCCTTCTCTTCTGTTTGGGTTCATGTTTAGTTGCCACTTTGTGCAATAAAATTGTTAATTTGGTTAAACAGTGCTGTGCAGAGCCAATGCTGCTGGTTCTGCCGGTGCAAATATATTTTAGCCTGAATAGGTTAAAATCGACAGGTTTTCGTCTATTTTGTTGTGTACAAACTTTTTAGACTGAGCTTTGTTGGTTGAGCATGTTGTAGACAGTACTGCTATTGTCATTGTAATGCAGTATATGTTGGAAGGTAAAATTGTTGCAGTTTTTTTCAGTTTGTTTGTTTTTGCTACTTCTCTTTTTGAAAATGGCCCACTCACTTTTGTACTGGCCCGCCCAAAATACTATTTTTCTGCCTACGCCACTGCTATGGACCTTCCATTTGTGTCCTGAATAAAGTTATTATTATTATTAATCTATCATTTACAGCCAAATTAAGGCGTGCACAGAATGCACACAGAACCACACAGCAGCTAGTTATTTATAAATCAAAATGTTTTAATACGTATAAAAACAACAAGAAAGACGACACCCACACCCACCCACGCACGCGCACGCGCACACGCACACACACACACACACACACACACACACACACACACACACACACACACACACACACACACACACACACACTATCAGGACACAGGTGTTTTATACATGACGAATCCTACAGAGACAGAGGACATGTGATCTCTACTGTGACGGCTGCTTGGTGCTCTCTTTTGTCTGCTCCTGTCCAGAGATCTGGGCTGAGGAGTTTTCCTGTGACGCTATGCTCTGGTTGGAAGAGGAAACAATCTGCACATCAAACAGGCTGCTGCTCACAGTCTGTATAGGACATCACACTTTGTGTCTCTTTGTTTAAACCTGTTGGTGGCTCCTTTACAACTGTTCACAGCAATGATCAGTCCATCCCTCCAATGTCATGTTGTTTGTACGACTGCGAGACCAGACTCCCTGCGGAGGAACACAGATACTGTCAGACAGACAAATCATGGGCAATAAGACATTGTTCACACAATATTCTCCTTAGATTAACTACTGCAAATTCACAAGTAATGGTCAAATCTCAAATAATAGCCAAGACAAACAGATAAATACCGATATGTATTAAAGGCCAGGTAAAAACATTGGAAGAAGGGTGGAATTACCTGTATTCTAATGTCTCACATGATAAATTCAGTAAAATGTAACTTTCCATCAGTACAACAACAGGGTCATGCCATACTTACCACTCTGCTGAAAATACTTTTCTTGTTAACACTAAGTTTTCATTTAATAATTATTCCTAATTGTTTCTACTGTGCTGTAATGTTTGAGTACCGAACGTCTGCAATACGATTATACAATTAATTAACGTGTATTTGTTCATTGTGTGCTGTCGATACTTGGTCTTATTTTTAATAATGTAGTCCTAAACATAATGGCTTATTAATCTCTTATACTTGACATGCTGTATATACTTAACATATACAGTATACTGCACAACTGCATGGTTAATGCAGCTGATGGGAAACCACATTTTTAAACGAAATTTCAAAGTAGGATGAGTTCAGACACCAATACCGACAACACAGACGTACACGGTCGCCCCACATCTCTCGACACACAGAAACAGCAAAGACAGGACCTGAGCAGCGCTGCTACAGACACACGTTTATGTCACATGACAAGCCCGAGGTGGGAGTGGGAGCAGGAGGGTCAAAGGCCAAGCAGGAAGTAGATGTAAACTAGCCAGGTAGCCTGCAGGGGAAATAAGCTGCACCATCCCACCGTTAGCCACGGCATCTGCCAACTACAGTCCAACTTCACCAAAGTTCAGTTGACGGCAAATTAGTCAGAGTGAGGCTGTGGTTAGCAGAGGTTATACAGTCAAAGCCACAGTCTGGGAGGGGTACAACTATGAAAGTGCAAGAGGAGTCAATATAAATTAATCTACTGTGGATCTACCTCCGACCGTAAGGGGAGGACAAACGCTGTTCGGCTCTTATGTGAATAATGAATCAGAAAATTATATTTCTACTTTTTGGATTTTTTCAAGATTATGTGGTACTATTTGAGTAGACCTGCATGTCCTAAGTCCTGCATGTCTGATTAAGGCGCTTGTTGAAAAGCCTGCAGAGTTTCGGTTTAAACGAATATTTAGCCAAAAAGCTGAACCGTAAACTACCATTTTAGCATGAAAAGTAAATGGAAAAAACATCTGTAGCTGAAAGGCTGGCCTAGTTTTAGCTTTGTGATTACATAACTATTATCTATCACTATATCTGAGAAGGTGTCTTTGTTTCAGTACACATGGTAGCCTTCAGTACATAAACAACTTCCCACACATGCTAAAAATAATGGGCTTACAAAAGGTATTTTTCACAGAATATGGGAGGAGATTTCAGCAAGAATTCTAAGTATTTAACCCTAAATCAAATTTTTTTGGAACCAACCAACTACTGCAGGACTTCTACCTCAAATAAACATAACATTTATCTTGTAGGCTGTAAGATAAAGAATAATTGTATTCATCATTACTTTACCTTAAACATGATGGCAAGAATCAAAACCAGTATTTAATATGAACAACAATCTAAGCTATGGCTGCATAACAACATATCTGATAAATATTATCGTAAACATTTCTTGCAATATACAGGTATTTTAAGGCCATATCACTGTTCCCTATAACCATGCTAATATGCATGTTGAAATGGGTTTAAAAGGCATGCTTTGTGTTTTATAATTGCCTCACAGAAAAAAGTGAGAGAAATGTATGAACAACACAATAACTTTCCCTCCGTAACATTACAGTAAAAGATGTTTGTCTGACAGATGAACTCCAGTTACAGTCTGGATTAATAATAACTGGACCAGATCTTATTTAAGGAAGCACTGGTCTGATACATGATGCAGATTCTGTGTTTTGACCTCCAGACTGTGGCTTTCCACCAACTTTCAGTGAGCTGTGTGGTTGGTTGGTTGGTTGGTTGGTTGGGTGGGTGGGGTGGGGTTTCGTGTTGGGTGGAAGCAGTACGAGGGGAGGGGAGGGGGGGTGGGGTGTTGCCTTGGAGACAGGCCAGGCTGGAGAGGTATCAGTCAGACTAGCAGGGCTGCATGACTAGCAGAGCTCCCAGACTGAGCAGCAGCAGGGGCGATGGCGTGCTTACCTGTGGCCAGGCCCCCCTCTGCCCTGCCCTTCATCCCTCCTCCTCCTCCTCCTCCTCCTCCTCCTCCTCCTCCTCCTCCTCCTCCAGGGCCAGAGCTGCCCAGGGCCTCCATGGGGAAGGAGGGCCGTTCGCCCCTGTAGGGCTTGGGTCTGAAGGGGAAGTCTTTGTCTTTACCTTTGGAGCCTTTGGGCCGGCCAGCTGTCTTCTTCTTGGACTTGCCATCCCCCTTCACTCCTAGTAAAGGGTGCACCTCTGAGGAGAAAGGGGATGGAATCAGGGTCAAAGTTCAGCTTTTCACAATAAAACAAAAGGCCGACATAATCAAATGGCGATACTTTTCGGCATGTTTCTCTACAAAAATCGGCTCACACTGTAAATTCATCGTAATGTACCTTTCCACAGCACTAATTCCATCAGTACAACATCAGAGTCATGTCATACTCACCACTCTGCTATTACTTTTTCTTTTTAACACTAATACCGTTTTCATTTACTGGATGCGGTTCCACTTTGCCATTTTTTTATCACATGCAAATATTTACTCATCAGTACTAATTTAACACGAAGTACAGCTGAGGATGATGGGAATGTCATTCCTCATCGTTTTGCAGGCATTTTGGTATTGGACACAGTTTCAATCCTCCATGGATCTACAGTATATTTTGATCTGATCTGATTGAAATGTTGTGGCTTGGAGTAAGTGTGCAGGCGTTACTTTTTCTTAAGCTACTTACACATATGACAAAGGTTAAGGGATCACCAACGTTTTACAATTCATCTTGAGGGGAACATGAACATCTGTACCAAATGTTCTACGTAGTACATGTTGAAATATTTCACTTGATAAAGGGAAAAACTTAAATGTGACGGTGGCGCCAGAGGAAAAGTCTTTAGGATTCTTCCTCTGGGGACCATAAATGTCTGTTAAAAATGTCATGGCAATAATTGTGGAGATATTTTAGTCTGGATCAAAGTGGTGGACCAACTGACCGACAGGGAGGCCTCTTAAAAAAATATGATCAAAAACAGAGGAAATTATAAATAAAGGTCTGTCTCTTATACAAGGCAGTTTCTAATTTCCTGCAATTGAGAATAATAAAGGCCCGGGCCAGTATCTGAAAATGTACCCTATACATAAATCTGACCCTGACATTGCATCTTATACAGGATGTTTTGTTGTTGTGTTCCAGTCTCTCACCGTCACTAGGGACCCCCTGCAGTTCGATGGTGGTGGTGCGAGCCTTCTTCTTGGCCGGGCCTCCTTCAGATGAAGGCTGCCGCTGCTTCTTGTCGCCGCCAACCAACGCGTCCTCTGGGGCGGCAGTCTGGACCGCAGCGTCTGGCGGGGGGCCGAAGGGGTTTTCCTCTGGATCTTCGACCTCAGGGGCGATTGGCAGGTAAAGCAGGGCCTTATAGTCCTCCAGCTCCTCATCACTACAGGACACACAAACACAGACAAGTAATTACATATTTCACACAGACTGTAACACAATCAGTCTCTCTATGGTGCTGAACTAGCACCACGCTAGATTCTTTAGCTGTGATATTTAAAACTACGAGCTGTTACACACCAACCAGACGGCCGACCGTCGGCAGAAAAGGCAGTCGGACTGATCAGTCGGGTCCCCGAGGTCCAAAAAAATGCCTCAAAACACACTGAGGCGACGCTTCTCTGTATTGTTTCCCAGAAAATGAAAACCGGCAGCTGATTGGACGAATGCGTCACGTGGGTCTTTTTTCTCTGGAGATTCACAGCCAGACTGTCATGGCGGCTTGTTCAGAATACGATCTCATATTGTACTAAAATAGTTCACCGAAACGTGTTTCTGAATCTGTCTTCATTTCAAATTGACAAAGGTCAGTTTAAAAGATTTTCGTCAGATTTTGAGAGGCTCATCCGCTCCCCATTTCCGGGTGAGTCCCGACTGCCCTGTCTCCGACTGAGCATGTCGGGTCGCCCAAAATGAAGGCCGACAGCTCCTCCGACGGACGACGGCATGGAACACACCGAACAGACTCGAGTCACTGACCTCGCCAGTCTGTCCAACGGCCGATAATCGGGTTGGTGTGTCAGCGCCATAAAAAGTTTTGATGGTTCAGGGATGAGATCAGGGTGACATTGATCAGATCAGGGAGGGAATGTTGTTTGCACTGATGTAGTAAGCTGTATTGTTATTTCTCACCTGCTGCAAAAAGCAACTATGGGGTCAACAGTGGTGACATCCACCTCTTCATCCTCTGCAGCGTCTGCACCTGTAACACAAGCACAAGTTAGTGTCTGAGGCATCCAGAGAGAACCAGTGAAAACAGTAAGACCAGAAAGCAGAACAGGTCAGCAGCTGGGTCACATTTTGATGGGGTTAGTGGAAATATGCGCAATGCTGAGGTTGTGTGTGAAATGCAGAATAATTGAGTGACTGCTATCTCAGCAACAAACCGCAATAACTAAATATTTCAGGACGGAGTATACAAGAAATGAATGTGCTTTACTGTTTTGGACTAACAGGAAAAAAGTTTTTTTCAAAGATGTTATACTTATTTTTTTCTGAGATTCTCATACAAATGAGAACAATATTTTCAAATTTTTTTTAAAAAGGTTGGGATGTCACCTCCTGCTCTGTTTTCGCAACTTCACTCTTCTCCTATGGATTTGCGACATGGCTTGGAATCACAAAATCACAAAATCACGATATCACGCGTGAATCCTACTAGTACTACTGGTGGACACATTTCTACCTCTGCATAATATATACCGTCATATCGCCCAACCCTACATACCATCATCATATTTCAGTATTTGGACATCTTTCTTATTTTTTTCCAGTGTTGTGTCCTGTAAATTGTGAATTCTGCAAATGATCAGCTTATTGTAAAAACACCAAACTCCACCCTGTTTGAACAGGATTTACAACCAAAGTCAAAACTGCACAAATGAGAACCACCACAGGCCCCTCTGTAAGCCGGGAAAAACCTTGTCAGTCAAACTGTATTGTAGCGTGTGTGTGTGTGTGTGTGTGTGTGTGTGTGTGTGTGTGCGTGCGTGTGAGTGAGAGAGAGAGAGAGAGAGATCTACCTGTCTGCTCGGGTTCGCTCTTATCTTCGTCCTCAATGTCGAATTCGGACTCTCGCTCCTCGTACTCCACATTCTCGTCCAGCTCTTTAAAGTCTGGAGCGAAAGCGCTCCAGTTTTCCTGCAGACAAACCAATTACGATCACACCATGACACTGTTTTTTTGACCATAATATTGATGGATGGAGAGTATCAGAAACATGAGAGTTTGACCATGAAATGGTCCATGTTACCATGTTTACTCATGTACATCCAGTCTTTACTGTCCCTGTCTACTTACCACTTGGTTCTGAGCCCAGATGGACACCACTCCGCTGGAGATGGAGGCGATAATCGGACGGACTGGATGCCACTGGAGAGAGGTCAAGATGAGATGGGTAAATGATCCAATTGTAAACAACACAGCATCTTTTAGCTGAGCTTGACCATAGAATATTCGATTAAAACAGATCGGTGATGGTGTTTTGCCCTCATTGTTTTCCATGAAGTTAGCTGGAAGCGATCTAATCAGGTGCGTTTTATGTGGAGTGAGCACTGAGCTGGACTGTTTAAAAAATAGTCTTTTAAACGCTACAATGTTTGTCAGCTGCTGGTCATCTTAGGTAACTTGGGAGGCAATTTGGCCTTGTGTGCTCTGATTAATTTAGCATGCGGTTAACACACCAGTCATAATTTGTTTGACTGAAAAATCATCTCCTGGCATTTGCCCATGCTGTTCTTCACCACTGTTTTGAAAGAAGGAAATAATGGGAGTAACAGGCCAACCAGCATTAAAAGGGACGTATTTACCTTTTAAAGAAGTGCTGTGCAGTATATCCAATTTATGCAAATGCAAAGAGTGGTTTTATGTGGAACTCGAAGAGTAATGATACATATTTAGAAAAGTAACTGATGGATATTTAAAGAAACTTTAAAGTGTTAAAACTGAGAACAGAATTTGGTGTGGTGATTTGTTAACCTTGTAGGGTTTTATTTTTTAAATAGGGAAATTAGTTTGGTTGTACTGTTCAGTAACTTAACAAAAAAGTCTGAAAACCCAACATAAAAAAAACAATGGTGATAAGATCGTGGATTGTGATCCTGCCTGAAGAAAATCGTGATCTATTTTTGCCATATCGCCCACCCCTAACTGAAAATACATAGACAGAAGTGTTGTGTCACTGTTAAATCTCTAGACAGTGTTCTACTAAGCCAAAATGTCAGTTTTGACATCCTTACAGCGACATCCAGCAGCAGCTCTCCTCTGGTTCCATGAAGGATCTTCACCAGGTTGCCGATGCTCTTCTCCCAGATGTAGAGGGCGTGCTGCCTGGCTGAACCGGCCACAATGTACTCGCCATCGCCGGAGAAACAGCAGCGCTTCCACGGAGTCCTGAATACGGAAAACACAGGTGGGGCGAATGAACAAACAGAGATCAGAGACAAAAAGAAAAGACACTTTCCCAGCAAGGGTTGGCCTCAGACACTTTGATTACAGTCTCTGCAATTTTTGCAAGAGCTCGCAATGTTTTTCTCAGCAATTTTTCTACGCAAATACCTGTGGACTCGAAGAAAGCGTTGGAATTCTTTTACTGCAATTTTCCACATAGTATACTGACATACCTGTTCACCAGGTCCTGTAGTTTCTGCATGGGTTCAGGTTCACCATCTCGGCCACAGGTCAGTATCTCCCTGCCGTCGTAAACCCTAATGATGCGGTCTGCCGTGTTTATGAGAAAGCAACTGCGCAGAAAACAGGGCAGGTGGACAAAAAGAAGACATACTTCATTGATCCCCGAGAGGAAATTAAACGTTAACGCTATTTTTACACAAACACAAAAAAAGAGGTAGAATTATAGACATGGGAAAAGAAAGCCCAGGAACAGCTCTGCTGCCACAGCTGGGGCTTTTAAAGGTTGAGTTTGTAACTTTTATAAAAATAAGTTTTTTCATATTTGCTGAAACTGTCACTTTATCCTGTCAGTAGTGTGGACTAGATAATGCCTGGTTTTGGCTAGACTGTTTTCAACATGTCGGCTTTGTCGCAATATTTTGGGTTATTTTCCAGCTAAACAGTGCACTAAAATATGTTTTATAAAAACATCTGAGCAGAGAAATAGGCAATGCAGTAACAGAACCGGGATTCATGTTGGATCAGCACTGCCTTGTACTGTAGTACACAGTTCACGAGGAGTTCTCCGCTCTGATTGGTTGTTTTTTTTTTTCTTTTGGGCGCGGTGGAATCTTGGAAATGCCATTAGGAGCACTAGGAAGAGGCAAACAAACTTGATTTTCTTTTCACAGATTATCTGTCTCATATTTGACTGTCAGGATAAAGTGACATTTTCAACAAATATGACAAAAACTTATTTTTATAGAAGTTACCAACTGAACCTTTAAAGTAAGTTGCATTTTTTTCTGCGAATCAGGTGTACAGACAGTAATATGGATCTGTTCTACAATCAACATGGAATCATTTGCACTGTATCACAGAACAGAGAGACTAGAGCCTGGACTAGGGCCTAATGTTAAATGTGTAGATTATGTTTATCTGTCCATGTCTAGATACCCAAAAACCCTGTTTCCTCTTACCTGCCCTTGCGTGCAAATTCAATTGATTTGATGGCAGTGGTGTTGCTGGTGCCAGTTGTCACTCTGAAGGAAGCCACCAGCTCCTGAGTGTTTGTGTTCAACACCAGAATCTGAAACAACAGACAGCGGGAGACATGATGGAACTGATTTGTTATTTCATCTGATTTACAGTACAACAATTCAGGTGAAAAGTGGTGCAGTCTATGTGCAGGGCTGCTAAACTGCACTGATATCTGCTAGTGTCTTTTTAGATTTTACCACTGGAAACGTTCTAATTCTACCCGTACAACTCTAGGTACTGAGCTTTTTTCCCCTCCAAAATTCATATTTACTTGTGCTGTTTGAAATGATTGAAAGGTGTACTGTGAATAAGGTTGTGTCTGACCTTTCCTTTGGCATTGCCAGTGTAGATGTACTCCCCCCGCCTGTCAAAGGCCGCCACAACATTCAGGTCTGAGTCGTCGTCCACAGGCAGGACAACATGTTTGGAGTCTGACAGAGTCAGCAGGACCGGGGCTGACTTCATGGGACACACCAGCACCTTGTCCCTAAAACACAAACATAATTTATTGTACGTAAAAAAAACATAGCAAAGTATATGAACTTAACTGAGGACTGATCAGAGACAAATTAAACTGGCCGAATCATGTGATGTCGGAGCTATTCACGGTGTATCTGACCGACAGTCGAACCTCAGAACACATCAGATGTAACACGTACACACAGATGCTGTCAGGTCACTCACATGTCTCTGGGGTGGCATTGCAGTTTCAGGATGGGTGAGGGGAAGCGGAACCTCTGGTCACAGTCTCCAGTCAGGACGTCCCACTGCGAGACAATGTTGTCTGTGGAGGCACTCACCAGCTTGTGGCCGTCTCGGCTCCAGCTGCACACACACAAATAAATAGCGTTCTTTAAATGCCCTGTGTTTAGTGGCATCTAGTGCTGAGGTTGCAGATTGCAACCAACTGAATACCCCTTCCCTCACCCCTCCCTTTCCAAGTGTGTAGTGGAACCTACGGTGGCCTTCAGGCAATACACAAATTAAAACAACATCCTAAACACCTCATTTACAACATGAACACATCCCCTCCCCCCGAACACCCCCCTTCGTCATCTCCACTTACTCGAAGAAAAATTAAGACAAGCTAACATAACAACCATAATTATTCAATACAATAAAAAAAAATAACAAAATAAACAGCTGTAAACCCAAATAAACATATGTATATGTGACAAAACACTAAGCACATAGTATACATCTCTCCACAGCACATGGCTTCTTAGAAGCCCTCCAGAAAGCTTCAGGTATTTTCCCCGTTTCCTAGTGTAGACATTCAAACTGGCAAACCGTTTATATGAAGAAAAAAATTTCAAACGCCGCCACTCTAGCCATCTCACAAGCCCACTCTTGAATTGACGGCACCCCTTCATTCCTCCATCTGTCTGGCTATCATTAGGCTAGTCTGGACCCAGCTTTTTATGAGCTTATCCATCCCGCTTAGGATTGAGGCCTTCAGGTAATACTGAAAACGTGAAAGGCCCCTCTAGAGCCAGTATTTGGTGTGTCCGTTCTGGGCTACTGTAGAAACATGGCAGTGCAATATGGCAGGCCCCGTGGAAGGGGACCCGCTCCCTATGTAGGTATGAAGGGCTCATTCTAAGCTAACGAAAACACAATGATTCTTAGTTTCAGGTGATTGTACACTCATTATCTCACTAAGATGGAGCAGGCCAGGCAGGTAAAAGATGAATGTGTATGTGTGACGTGGCTCACCATAAAGAGCAGACTGGGTGGATGTGTGCACTGATGATTTTGGCGATACCCCGCGTGAGGAAGTCCCAGATGACGATGCGGCCGTCGTTGCAGCCCACGGCCAGCAGGGTGCCCCAGCGGTTGAAGGTGCAGGTGAGGGCCATACTGATACAGTCCAGAGTGCCATCTGCCTCCTAACAACACACAAACACACAATAAAACACAGCCAGAGAGTTTGCATCGTCCAGGAGTGAGCTTCACATATGACTGTTCCCTAAATCAAAAGATAAATCTCCATGTGTATTAGTATTGGGGTGAATTCAGTGCACAAATATTAACCAGGGTTTCTACCAAGCTCATGTGCACATTAAGAGCTGGTGGCTTACCTCTGGATAGTTCTGCCCGAACGATTCTAGGAGAGGAACATCAACAAGAGAGTGATGAGAAACATTTAACGAAACAAAGTAACATTCACACAGGACGTACAGTATGTACTAAAGTGCCAGCTGGCTCCGAAACACAACCGTCCACAAATGTATTCTAATAACCATAAGCCAGATATTCTGCGTGGTATTGCAGAGTACTTGGGCCTTGGAATAGCAGTCGAGTCAAGCATTTTAACAGAGATAACTTTTTTTTTTTTATCGGAGATTAAAATCAGATATTCATTACAAAGACATAAAGAAATAACCCTGATTATATCCAAGACAAAAACGGGAAACTTTAAACAATTAAATTGAATATTCACCAGTAAGAAGCAGGAAATTATCCATGAGTAAAGTGAGAGAAATCTTGAAGTTATATCCAAAGTCTGAGCCAGTTATTCATAAGAAAGAACTGTATGGATATTTGCAAGAGAAAAAAAAAAAACATTTACCCAATTTTTTACGTGAAAGAATTCATCAACAAAAAGGGTGAAGCAGCCAATTTACAAGATAACATGTAGCATCAAACAGAAAAGCCTTCATTCTGGATTTAAAAGAACAGAGTTGCAGTGGACCTGCAGTTTGTGTTTTGTAATTGTCATAATGTGGCTGTCGAAATTCAGGTCTGAGTCCATGACAACACAAAGATTTCTGGCTTTGTCCGTTGTTTTTAACAGGTCAAGATGAAATAGCAGGAAATAAGGAAAACAATTTAGAGCAATGGGTATTATCAAACATTACAGAGCAAACAATTATCAGGCCAGAATGTAAGAAGTTGGATTTTAAGTAAGATCATTTGGAATATGAGGATTATTACAGCAATGAAGTGTGTTAAAAAGAGCATTAAAACAACTTGCAGTATATTCTACTCTAATAAAACAGAAGAGCTTTAGCATTGTATCAGGATCAACCGCTATCTGATTAAAGCTCTTTCTCAACAGGATAAGACTTTGGTATTGGAAGTGGGTTAACGTATGTATGTGTTAGTGGGCTAAAGCAGACAGTGGTGGAAAGTAACTATGTACATTTACTCAAGTACTGTACTTAAGTACAATTTTGACATACTTGTACTTTACTTGAGCGTTTCATTTTGCTACGTTATTGTAGGATCAGGATTCAAGCAGCAGCATTTAATACAAATAACGTTAGAGACATCGAGGCTAACGTTAGCTCCATGTCTGCTTCCATTATTATAACCAACATTACATATAGACTCAGATCCTTTAGGAACACATTTAACGTTTAACACAAGTTAGCAGTGTGATTCTATTACTACATGTATTTTTATTTGACTCGTTTCGGTTGATGTTAACTTGTTACTAGCTAGGCTAATACAATGCTAACCATAACAAGTAACGTTGTATAGCGTTACCGATGTACGAAAAGTCAGCTTTATTGTAAACAAAGAACAACAAAAAAATGTTAATTACCGAGCAGTTCTAGATTCATTACTGGACAACTGAGGATCCAAATTTCCTTAACGACTTGCTTTCACAGAATATTTCTATTTTAAATTTTACTTCTGCATCGACTGCCGCCGAGCCACTAGTGAGGACCCCAAACAATGCGTCGTAGAATATGCCTGAACCAAATTAAAGGACTGCCCTCGTCTTCTTCTTCTTTGGCTTTTAACAACGGCAGCTTGAGTCCTTAATGTTGCACTACTGCCACCTTCTGGAGTTAGTAAACTACAGCGTCCAGTATGTCACATTTTCCTCATCAGTCCTGTTCTCATTAAGCTGACCAATCTTCTGCCTTGTCCACTTTGACCACACTCCAGTATGTATTTACTCCTGCACCTGTTAGTCCTAATCGTTTCATTTCTTCAGTCATGTTTTTTTCTTACCTCCTAACGATCACAAAAATTGTGTGTGTGTGTGTGTGTGTGTGTGTGTGTGTGTGTGTGTGTGTGTGTGTGTGTGTGTGTGTGTGTGTGTGTGTGTGTTCGCTGTTAAGGTTGCTGTGTCCAATTCTCAGCCTTCTTTTTGTTACTTGCTCTTTCTGTTTTACTTCTTAACATAGGCCCTATCTACTCCTTTTTGGATTGAGTGTAAATGTCTCCCTTTTATTGCGTTATCCCAGCGCTGTTGCCACTGTTAAGTTAGCCTTATTTTCTCTACACTATGCCTTTTCCCTCTGATTTTGATAAATTAATACTGACTTCAACAAAAAAATGTTTGACTGCCTCCACAGCATATTTTACTATGGGACTTCCTAACAGGTTAATCTGTCCATGATATTTGTGTGGTACAGGTGACGTGTTCATTGTATTGTATTGTATTGCATTAAATAAAGGTTTAACATAAAAAAATAAAATGGCATTCTATTCTATTCTATTCTATATTATAATGAGTGTGTGAACTGCCACCATCACCATGCAGCACTTGACCCTTGACTGTTATCTATACACTATCTTTCTTGTCTTTAATCTAGATGTGACTTTATACAGGCCTGTATGTAAATGCGTGTGTGTGTGTGTGTGTGTGTGTGTGTGTGTGTGTGTGTGTGTGTGTGTGTGTGTGTGTGTGTACGTGCGTGCCTGAGTGCATGCGTGAATCTACATCATATATCAAATATCAGAAAATTCCCAGTAATGCCACACAGAGGCAGCAGCCTACACACACACACACACACACACACACACACACACACACACACACACACACACACACACACACACACGCACACGCACACACACGCAGTCAGCTGCTGGTGATACAGGACCCGGAACTGGATCCGGAGCTGGAGTTTTATTGTGAAGACAGGAAATCGCTTTTGGGCGGTTGGTGCTGAAACCATAGGACGAAACCAACCGCCCAAAAGCGACTTCCTGTCTTCACAATAAAGGCCCAATATAAATTAGCTTGAATTAAACTACAAAAAGTATTAAAAACACTCAGAGTGGTATATTTTACTCTGGACTCAAACACTAGCTATTAATTATATAGCTACTAATAGATATATGATTACAAAAATAAGGACATGTTCAGTCTTCAAAATACTGAAACTGTTCCAGTCATGTTTGTTATTAAACACACTAAATTTGTTTTGAAGTTTGGTTTCCCCCATAGTTCCCCACTTAGAACTTTAATGGCAAAAGATTCTTGTTGTCTCAAGACGTGTCAGTTTTTCACATTAAGAAGATTTCTTCAACAAATATTAACCATTGATTCTTTGTAAGAGGTGATACTTTCCCCAGTACCTTGTGATAGCCTTTTTACTTGTTACTAACAAATATCTGTCATTTCCCATTACAATTTCTTCAAAAAGATTACAGAGAGAGTACCAAACAACTCTTAGGCATTTTGTATCACTTGTATCCCATGTATTTGTTGTAGCCCTTTACAAGCCCCACAGGTATGGGGCTACCAAAACAAAGCATAGAGAAGCTTGGAGTACAGCACACTTACACTTACTGTATGTCTCTGCTCTGGACACCATTAAACCACTTTACACATAGCCTACACTACACATTTACAGCAAATATTTGTTTACTGCTATATTAATGTTCTTAAATTTCGACAAACTCATACTTCTAATATAGCTATTAGATTATACACATCATATTTTAATTCTATTTTTAATTGTATTTCTATACTGTGGTATTGCTACTTGTACTTAAGTATACTTCAGAATACTTCCTCCCCCCTGACACTCACACATAAAACACTGCAAGTGCTGTTAGTCCACCTCATCACTGAGAAGTGTTTTAATTTGAAGGGGCTTAACGGAAGTCCAGTGCGTTTTGTGTGTGTGTGTGTGTGTGTGTGTGTGTGTGTGTGTGTGTGTGTGTGTGTGTGTGTGTGTGTGTGTGTGTGTGTGTGTGTGTGTGTGTGTGTGTGTGTGTGTGTGTGTGTGTTGAAGGCGCCACGTCGGCAGAACCAGCAGGGTGAAAAGAGAGCTGCGTAGCTCAGCCTGTTAACTGTAACTGTGTGTGAGGAGAAGTTAGAAAGCAGCAGATTAACGCGGCGTGAACAACGCGAAAAAGAGGCCGTTAACAGTCAGAGCAGCAGGTTTCACACACAGAGAGAGAAAATACATTAATTTAAAGCAGAGTTTGGTTCGGAGGCTGAAACAGAAGCTGCTCCTGTCTCAAGTTTCTCTGTCAGGTGTGTTTGTGGGAGAAGCACTGCGAACAATGGTGAAGGTAAGGACTAATACCAGCATCCTTTTAATGTTAAAATATGTGGAAATGTGGTTGTTAAACTGCGTGTGAGTGTTGGTTTTTTAACAGCATGCAAGCAGTAGGCTACGACGAAGGAACTGTAGTCTTTTCAGCAGCAAGCTGCGTGAGTGATGATGTGGAATTTGAATATGATAAGAGCTTATTTTATTATTGTATCCCCTTCAGAAAATGTGGCCTCTTCAGCTCTGAAAAGTGTATATTTCTATCCAACAGCGTTAAACTGAAGTGTCACAGCTTCCTGCAAATGTTACTCAAACTCTGATTTCAAATCCTCATTTGAAAAAAAAAACTCCCATTTTTTACATTAGATTTGGCTTCCAGACCCAGCAGTGGCAACATTTATCAGAAAACGCGCAGCACTGGTTCTCAACCTTTGGGATCTGGGCCCCTTTTTGTGAAAAAATCAAAAAAGGGGAGTGGGGTGATGGTTTGCACAAGATTCATATTATAGGAAATAGAATTTCAATTTTTAAACGTGAAATATATATATATATATATATATATATATATATATATATACTGATTTAAGGCATCTGTGTCATTTACTAATCAAAGAGTCATAGTTTAGTTGCAGCTTCTCACCTTTTAATAAGAGGGAGGCTTAATTTGAAGGGTCACAAGTCAAAAGGGTTACATGGTGACATGGCCACCAGTCAGGTTATATTTTATTAAACAGAATATGAGCAAAATGCCACACTGTATAATCATTCCATTATCAGTGATTTTATGAAGAGAAAAATAAAGTAAATATTATTTAAGAAAATACAGAATGCACCCACACATAAATATGTACACAACATTTTAAATCAAATAAGGTTGAAATAAATAAAAAGGTTTCACATTTCAACATCATCTTTAGAGTGTGATAATAAGTATATGCCAGATAATTACATGTTTAAATGCGACTCTGACTCCAGACGGCTAGACAGAGATTCTGAATCTGTAATTCAGTTGAAATAAATACATTTACATGCACAGAATGACTGTAATCAACAGCTCTCTGCAAACTGGTTGTGTCCCATAGTATTTTAAACATGCAGTTGTTCAGCCACTATTGAAGAAAACTAATCTGGATCCATCAACTCCCGCAAACTATACGCCTATATGCCATCTCCAAGATGCCTTTTTATTTCCAAAATTTTAGAAAAAGTTGTTGCCAAACAGCTCTCTGCTGTCTTGGCTACACACAACATTCTAGACAAATTTCAATTTGACTTCCGTCAGAAACCGCTCTTCTTAGAGTGTCCACTGATTTAATGATGTCTTCTGATGCGGGTAAATGTTCTGTTTTGGTGCTGCTGGACCTTAGCGCAGCTTTCGATACTGTGGATCACGCCATCATGGTGAAAGACTTAAGCACTGGGTTGGTATCTCTGGGAGCACCCTGGACGTTCTCCTCCTATCTTGAAACCTATCTCACCTATCTGAAACTGCTGCCCTTTCTTGTGGGGTGCCTCAGGCCTTAGTGTTAGGTCCGATTTTATTTACGTTGTATATGCTTCCCCTAGGCCACATAATTAGGCAATTTGGAGATATCCGTTATCAATTCTATGCTGATGACATCCAGCTGTATGTTTCTTTTAATCCGGAAAAGACTAACAAAGTGTCAGTACTACACAAATGTTTGTCTTCCATTAAGGACTGGATGGCGTACAATTTCTTGCAGCTTAATGAAGATAAAACCAAAGTCCATATTGTTGCTTTGGATACTACAGCCTCGAAGGTTGTTCAGCTTTTGGGGTCCCTTTCTTCAGCTGTACGGGCCAAACTTCGAAATCGCGGTGTTATATTTCATCATAATATGTTTCTTGACCAACCTATCAAATCACTAACCCGCACATGTTTCTTTAAACTGAGAAACATTGTTAAACTTAGAGCCGTGGTTTTGCAACGTGAGCTTGAGATGATCATTCATGGTTTTATATCATCCCGGCTTGATTACTGCAACTCCGTTTTCACCTGTCTCAGCAAGTCTTCCCAGGACTGTCTAAAACTGGTCCAGAACTCTGCTGCAAGGCTGTTGACCATGTCCAGCAGGATGTCGCACATCACTCCTGTTTTATCCTTGTTACATTGGCTTCCGATCAAGTTCAGGATCCAGTTTAAAAGTTCTCGTTCTTACATATAAAGCATTGCATGGTCAGGCGCCTGTTTATATCTCTGACCTGCTCCATCCGTACACTACTAACAGGTGCCTCAGGTCTTCTAACCAGGGATTACTGGTGGTCCCACACACTCGTTTGAAAACTAAAGATGACCATTCCTTTGAAGTGGTAGCTCCGACTCTGTGGAACGCCCTTCCTATTAACTTACGTTCTGCAGTCTCGGTTGAATCTTTTAGAAAGCAGCTGAAGACACACTTGTTTCAACTCATGTTTGTAATTTTGGGTTTTTAGTCTTTTCATCTTTTACCTTCATTGGTATTGTATTTGTTTTTGCTTTATTTTCTGTTTTGGATCCTACTATATTTTAACAAATGTTTATTGTGTGAAGCACTTTGTGACTCTGTCTGTAAAAGGTGCTATATCAAATTATTATTAAATTATTTAGTGAATGACAGCTGACAGGAAGTGAACAAGGGTCCAGTCTGTTGCCTAGCAATGGAACACC
The DNA here is from genome assembly GCF_008315115.2 of Sander lucioperca. Classification (NCBI taxonomy): domain Eukaryota; kingdom Metazoa; phylum Chordata; class Actinopteri; order Perciformes; family Percidae; genus Sander; species Sander lucioperca. The sequence continues at coordinate 867,247 of NC_050188.1, forward strand.
ATTAATAAAGTATTGACGGTGAAGGTGGGTGTATTTGGAGTAAAGAGAGTCTGAGGTTTTCCTGTGTTTTCCAGAATGTGAACAGCGTTAATGTGGAGCCCCAGCCTGGGACCAGCGTGGCCCCGGATGAAGCTGAAACCGTCGACAGCCAACCTACAGAGGGTAAGCAGCAAGCTCCCCTGGCTGTGGCTAAACGCTAAGACATCAGCAGGGAATATGGTGCAATCTATGCTTACATGTTGCCTGCTGCTATTTCAGAAACTGTTTGCTTGTCAGGGGAGTATGTCAGTTTGTGTAAGAGCTCCAACACTGCTATTGTCGTCCAGACGCCGAGAGACTTTGCACCAGTTAAATCCCCTGCTGCTGCTCTCCGTAAACATCACTGTTGTTAATAGATGAAGGATCATTCTGTTTTCAGTATCAGTTCTGATGACCATCAGGGGGTTGTTAAAAAGACCCAGATACACCGCTGGCAATATTATAACACCAATAACACACCACAAATATCAAAATCTCATCTCAGCTGGTCTGGACTGAAATATGGTGCCCAGTGGATATTTCCTAATTCTTTGGCAATACCCTGACTTTCCCTCTAGTGTCACCAGCAGGTCAAAGTTTTCACTTATCCAGTGACGTATTTCACCATTAAGATCTAGATGGATTGGCAAACAAGATTTGTAAATATATAATTTATATGGTCCCAAACAATGTAAAAATGTAACATTTACTATACTACTTTTACTTTTCATCTACCGCCATCATGTCAAATATTTATTGTGTACATTACTTTGGTTTATGTCCAAATACCTGCAAAAAAACTTCAGCTGTACTTTGTCTTTAGTGCTAAATATATGTTAACCCATTATACTAAGATGGTTGAGCAGGGAAAACATTATACCGGCTGAACTTCAACATGTTAGCACTGTCATTGTGAGTATGTTAGCATCCTGGTATTAGCATTTAGCTCAAGCACCGCTGTGCCTAATACAGCCTCACGGAGCTGCCAGTGTCTTGCAAGAGTCTTGTTAAATTCAGCACATCACACCTTAATCTCACAACATAAGCAGTGAGCTGGGGGACACTTTGTTACCATTGGGTGTAGGGTTGGGTGGGATGCCATTTCCAAAAGCCTTACTCTGAGTTTACACCAGATGTGAGACATCAGCAACACAAGACTTAGTAATGTTCAATCCACACCGACTTGGATTGATGTCACTGTCCTCAGAACCAGCAGACATCTCGGCATCCCAGATAGGCGGACAATCTGTCTTAATCAAACTCACAAATATCAGAAATGCAGTGGAAATCTTATTGGTATTTTTAAAGGATTATATCTTTAGTAGGAACCAATGGCCTTTGGGCTGAGTGACAGTGACAGTCAGTAGAGAAGTCAGAAAGTATTGACGATAACGAGACGATTAACACATTGTTGAATTGGGTCTTTTCATGGGATTTGTGGACAACAAAAAAAGATATAGAAAAGTGTCTTAACCTTTTTAAATAGGCTCCATTAGAAGTATACAAGAAGAATACAGCATTGGTTTTGATGTTATTTTTTATTTCCCTGCCCACTGTAGCTCTATATGCCCACAGGAACCAGAAAGTTTACTAATCTATCATTATATAGTTGGACAAATGAAGCAACATGGTAGGAGTCCATGGTAGTAGAAAACTGGATATTGATGCTTCATGTATGTTTGATTTGTTTTCAGATTCTGGTAAGGACCATGTGGTGGCTCCCCCTGGTATGATGTGGAGGGTTACCGGTGGCCTCTTCAACGTCACCAAGGGAGTGGTGGGCGCTGCGGTGGGTGGGGTGGCCTGGGTGGGCGGCAAGAGCCTGGAGATCACCAAGTCAGCTGTGACCACGGTGCCCTCGATGGGGGTGGGGCTAGTGAAGGGCGGGGTGTCTGCCGTGGCTGGGGGCGTCTCAACGGTGGGCTCGACCGTCGCCAGCAAAGTCCCGTTCACAGCCAAGAGGAAAGACAAGGCTGAGTGAAGAGCAGGAAGAGGAGGAGGGTGAAGATGATGATGATGATTGATGATGACGATGGAATTGCCCCGCCCTGAGCCAACAGAGAGAGGCTGATCTCTATCTACCAGTCCAACTCCACAGTGCCTTCTGACGCCTTTCTCGGTCTCGAACATTAGAGTCTTGTCACCATGCAGAGATCTAGACTTTGATGCAAATACACTTCATTCAGCACCAAATAGTCATTTTCTGTGGCAACCCAGAATTACCAGAAAAATGCGGAGTCACAGAAACGCTTCATGCAAAGTTCTTCATCTGACTTGGAGTGGGATTTGTAGTTCTGGAAGTGAACACCTGGCTCCAGGCAGATCATATGGACTGGGATACCCTTCAGCACGTGGTGGACGACTTCATGAATATTTGTATCCGTTTACAATTCAGACTGAGGTTGTCCTCTTTCTTTTCTTCATTCTCTCCTTTATTTAGTGAAATGTTTTTGAATCAAAGTGCTGATTTTTTTTTTTTTTTTTTTTTTTCATTTTTTGCAAAGATATTGAAGTACTGTTGAAATGTGTGGGACAAGAATAGTGTGTGTTGAGAAAAATAAAAATGTTTCAGGGTTTTGAAAAGAGGGATGAGCAACATTCTTCAGTCTACAGGCTTCACTGTGTCTGACCTTTTTAATCTTTTGGATGAGCCCGGGAAGGTGTTTGACCCAGCAGCCTCGGATCTGCATGTAGGAACACTTCTCTGAAATACATGTCTGAAGACTGTAGACACAATCACAAGTACACCGACACTGGGCTCAGGTCTTTTCCACAGCTATATTATTGTTGAAATATTTTGTTCTTAGTATGTGTGAAATGTTAAAATGCTGTGCTGGACCTTGGAAAGTTGACTTTAAAAAAAAAAAAAAAAAAAAAAAAAAAGCTTTAATAAAGAAACAATCCGCAGCATTTGATGGTTGTTTGAGAAGAAAAGGGGCCCAATGTTGTCTGAACTACTCGATCAGTAAAGGTTGAAGTTCACCTTTTTAATCAGAAGGTGAACACTGTACTGGAGTGCAGGCAACATTTCTGAACATTTATATGCAATATCAGCATTTCAATGCAACATTCAGAGTGAATGGGAGCTGTTGCTGATGGAACTACACTATGTGAATGTCTTGTATGTGTGTTGTTTTCCCAATATATCAATAAAGTAGTGTTGAAGTTTAAAGCTGCCCTGTAAGCTTCTTTGTAAAAAAAAAAAAAAAAAAGAAAAAGTAAATTCTTAATTTGAAATTCTGTGTATTCTTGAGGTCTAAAAAAACGTGTTATAGAATTCTTGGAATGGCTAAGCAACCTTATCCAGTGCATATCTCCGCTGTCTATTTTGCAAGGGCACCCTTGCTGCATTCAGGACTTAGCATCTCCCAGGACGGTTGTGATTGTTTATAGAATCACAAACAAGCCAGAGTGTGTCCACCCCTATCTCAGAATAGATCCACTGGTGACACAGCACTGTGGAGATAGGTCTGGCAATGTGAAACTATAGTATTTTAAATTTAGCAATGTTCACATCATAGACTGTAAAAATATCGGACGTGGCATCAGTGACGTCACCCATTGGTTTGTGGACTGCCGTTTTGAAGCCAGGGAGTTGGCATTTTGGCCGTCGCCATCTTGGTATTTTGAAGCCAGAAGTGACCATATTTGGACAAAAGGGCGGAGCTGGGGAAGATGATGCAGCTAAGCCAGTGTCGTGTATGGTTTCAATGGCGCTGTGCTAAACTAAACGCTTATTTACAACCAGCTGATGCGAGTCATCCAGCAGAGTTTTTATTTTTTAAATTTTTTTGGGGTGCATTCCTGCCTTTATTTGATAGGACAGCTGAGATCTGAAAGGGGAGAGAGAGGGGGGGGGAAGACATGCAGGAAAACCGTCACAGGTCGGACTCCAACCCTGGACCTTCTACGTCGAGGATTAAACCTCTGCACATGTGCGCCTGTTCTAACAACTGAGCTAACCGGCCACAATCCAGCAGAGTTTTGCCAGTGGGTAAACGGGGACCTCATGCTGTTCATCTGTATATGGCAGTATACAAAGCTGGTTAAAAATCTGAAGATGTTCCCCTAAATTACGCTGGCGCTAGCTAGCTAGCTTTGGTAGGCAAGATGCTACCGAAATCTAGACAAGACATTTTTAGGCGACCAAAATGTTCCAATTAACTTTGAAGTGAAAACACACAGTGACAGGATCAGGCCAATTGACAGGATATTGTGTAGCCATGCCCCTTAAGCATCCCCTGCCTTATCTCTATTTTTAATAAATAAATGAGACCTCGATTTACGGAATGAACATCATGCTGTATTGAAGAAGACTTGAAGGTAGTGATTGAGGCCATAAACTCATTAGGAAAATGTTTACTGAGGTAATTAATCAAGTGAGAAGTAGTGCGTATACTATACAAGCTGGCTTATTTTTGCAACCAGTGGTGTCACCCCCTGCTGGAAATTAGAATGCAGGTTTAAGGCGCTTCCATTGGCTTTACTTTTCAGGCCCAAAAGTTGCTGCATGGTTGAGTTAGATCCTCTATTAGCAATGGTGTAGTCTATGTGATATGCAGGTATACGCAGTATACCCACTAAGAAAGCTCCAGGATTTCCATATTCCCATTTAAAAATGCCCAATGACACGCAACAACATACTTTCCATTATATTTTTGATATATTTTGAATTGTCATCTGTGTTCTTTTTCTTCGCATAGGCTAAATAAAGGTATTTCCACCATAAATTGGTGCATTAAAGTGTATCCAAATGCAACAAAAATGAAGTTACTGATGCTCAAAACACCGAGAACCCCCACTATGATATGCACCCCCCTTCCCCAAAGGCAGATTCTGGCCCATATATATATATATATATATATATATATATATATATATATATATATATATATATATATATATATATATATATATACATATATACAGTACAGTATACCCACTACAATACATTAGACTACACCACTGTCTATTAGGCTACTACTACCAATTTCTAAACCGTCTCTGGTTGAGTTGACTAGCTCGTCCTGTTCTTCTTCACTCCATTTGTAATTGCTGCAATTGTCACCAACAATCAATCAGAACATTTTACTATAATATTTCACTATATATTAATCCTTTCTTAGTCCCACAATGGGGAAATTTGCTGTGATACAGCAGCAAAGGGGATTGTGCAACAACAAGAGGCGTCAGTAAATAATGCAAGATATAATAATAAATACGTAGGCAAACAAACAGTAAAAAAAATAATAAAAAGTTAACAGTAGCCTAAAGGCAAATGTATATGGACATTTTGTAATGAGACAGAGATTATGCATTATGGGACTCAAAATTAAAATAACATTGATAGAATTCCCATTATGTCAGTTTCTGTCGCATAAAGTACAAAATGTCCTTAAAGTAAAGTTTGGGATATTACCCAGCTAGATCCGGTTGTGGATGTCAAACCGGAGAGCGCCACATAGAGCGAACAATAGAGGGCAGTAGCGTCCATTTAGGACCTTTCAAACTGCTGGAAAAAGAGAAAAGGAGGAAGATAACCCGGAAAAAAGGAGTTATTTTTCTCTGTGGTGTCCACATGTATCCACACTGTGAGTATACACATGTTGTCTAATGTATGTAGAGGAATATAAACGAGATAAAACTGCGATATGAAAACTGGACAGGTCATATAGCTCGTTAAAGGTGTATCATTTTATATCAGAATCAGAAAACGGTTTATTGCCAAAGTACGTTACACTCTTCCCTATCAGGTGGCAATTTTCTGAAAAAACAGACACTTGCATGTCAGTCAGCGTTCAAGAGTTCAGCATACACTTTTTGTCAAACTGTGGAGACTTAGACCTCATGTCTGAAAAGAAGGTCAAATAGTAATTTAACTTTAGCTGCTGTAGCTAACATTGTATGCATCCAACATGGCAGCAAACGTCGTTAAACTATCCGTACATGTTTGTTTCTGTATTTATTGTTTTGTTTATTTCATAGTAATGCTTATAATATGTTTATGTATGCACCGACAACCAAGGCAAATTTCTTGTAAGTGTAACTTACTTGATAATAAATCATTTTCTGATTCTGACGTACCAAATGCTAAAGTAAACAATGCCCATGATATGTGCAAGATGGGGCTGTACGGTTTGGGCAGGGTGTGCAAAAGTATATGATTATATAATAATATATTTTAATAATAATAAAAATGTAATATAGATTCTCTACCTGCATAATACATTATAACACCGGCTGTAAACTTGTGTTATAAAGTCTCACAACAATCATAAGAATTAAGTCTCCACTACATTATCTGACAGCTGGATTCAACGATGACAATACAACACATTGTTAAAGATGAAAAAAGGTGTCCTAAACGATTTGGCTTGTGATCCCTTACAAAAAAACAGTTGTAGTTGGGACTTCTGGCAGATGAGTTGTTAGCAGTTCCACCAAAAGAGACATTTCCCCCTCTAATCTAATCTTTCATTTCAGTAACTGTAGTTAAAACTAGCTTCACCTTAATAATATATCGTGTGTCAAGTCACAGAAGCCATTTTTCTGCAGAATGAGTACTTTTACTTTTGATACTGTACATTTGTTGTTACAAGCAACTTCTGTACTTTTACTAAAGTAAAACATAGGGGTGGGAATCACCAGAGGCCTCACGATACGATATCATCACGATACTTATGTCACGATACGATATTGTTGCGATTTTAAACATATTGCAATATTCTGCGATATATTGCAATTTATTACCTTTTTTCCAACTTCAAATTTTTCCCAATTTCAAATGATGTCCCCAAAAGAAAACTTTGTCAACATCTGTTTTATCTAAAAAGATCTATTTCTCTGTTTGTTCATCTCACTTCAATGTTATTGCTGCAAAATGGGATTGTCAAGCAGACAAACTGACCAACACATATATAATGATAGATCGATACTTGGCGTCTGTGTATCGATACAGTATTGCCACAGAAAATATTGCGATACTATGCTGTATCGATTTTTTCCCCCACCCCTAGTAATACATGCGTATATACATATACAATACATATACTGTACTGTGTTGTTTAAGCTGATGGCTGATTGTGGTTTTTTATTGCTGTCTGTCAGATACTGTTAGAAGATGTTGAGTGATTCTGAGGCTGCAGAGCTGCTCTCCTTCCTAACCCCCGATACACGTCCTGATGTCAAAGGTCACACCACAGGCTACATCCTGGGGATGTCTGGACACAGGTAAGAGGCTGATGATGATGATGATACCATTAAAAATTCAGCTTTTGATTATAATGTGACCTGTTTCTGCTCACTGCTCCGATATAAATGCTAAACTAATCCTGAAGCCGACACTGATGGTGCCTCCCTCATCCACTGCCGTCCAATGTGATAAACACTCTGGCTGACAGGAGAGTTGCTCCCACAGTGTGTTAGGATTTCATTACTAAACTATGAGCAGGAAGCACATTACAGATGTGTGTTTTCACATCACAACTGATGGTCAAAGGCACTACAATGTAGGTTTTAGTTAGGTAAAATGTGAGACTTGACATGTAGGATCTTATAAGCTGCTGACCTTATAAGATGCCTGCACTTTACTGTGGCTGTCAGCAACAGTTGTTTAAAAATATTTAAGAAATAAGATTGGGGCACCACTCTTGGTCAAAGAGAAACTGTTAGACCACAACTTGATTCAGTCTAATAATCTGAAGGTTGCCTACAAGTCCATAACTCTGTCTAGGGATGTCCCGATCCCCATTGCATAGTATCAATATGAGCATTTTTTAACCGATCGGGGATCGGCAGTCACCCCGATCACCTCGCTCCATCATTTACATCAGCTGAGCACAATTTGCGGCAGAACGTAAACACGCAAGTAACTTGGCATTACTCATTAACATGGCTAAGATGTCAGCAGGTTTGGAAGTGTTTTCAACTAGAAAGTGAAAATGGCAAAAACATCTACTTGAAATATATCTGCAATACAATCGTTTCGCAAGGCAGTAGCAATAGAGCTATGTTCAATACCACCAATTTGATATGACACCTAAAAACTAAACATGCAACGGAATACAGCGAGTTCACTATGTGAGTTTTACAAAAATGCTAGCAGCCCTAAGTTAAAATTCAGCTATTAAGCTGAAGACATGTTTTAGTTACTTTGTTTACTTAATTATTTTGCCAACAATAAAACTGTGTGCAGCTCTATTATCTAGGCAAATACAAGTATCGGGATTGGGCGCCAAAAAAGCTGATTGGGACAACCTTACTGTGTACAGTGGCCTAATATAATTTAAACCCACCAAAAACATGGAACCAAGTTCTTTTATAAATGACGAATTTCGTCTTACCAGAACTGAGTTCAGGAAATGAACAACCTCATCCTGTGGTCATTCACGCTACATATGAAAAAGAAAAGTAATATCTCAATGAAAGCAGGAACACCCCGAGTAGATAAAACGATGAAGCTGTATTATGTCTGTGATTTCCGACCAGCAGATTTCCAGTAACTCTCTCTCTCTTTCTTTTCTTCAGGGATGGCTGCCGCTTCCTCCGCTCTAAATCTGACTTACTGGTGGCCCTGTTTGCTCTGACGTCTGACCCCTCTATTGCTATCGTGAAGGACTGTTACCACATCTTCATCAACCTGTCAGCTGATGAGACTCTGCACCAGGTGATCAGTCTTGATTGATCAGCAGAATCCGGTCTAAAGTAACTCTTATTAATGAAATTAGTAATAAATAACTCAACTGTCCCCAGGAAGGCTGTCATTGGACATTTGACAAATACAACACAACAAAAAAGAAACCGTTCAGCCCTCAGAGATGTTGTGGATTCACTGTCGGTTTTATTCTTTGAAGACAGTTAGAGGTGTTCTTGGTTGTGTCTCACCCAGGTTTTGCTGGCCGATGTCAAGGTTCTTCCGGTGTTGTTAAAAAGGGTTTTGGATCCAGAGTACCTGTTCTCTGATCAAATCTGCACCATCCTGTCCAACCTGACCCGCCATTTGAAGACCTGCAAGACCGTGTTCCAGGTGGGTCCCAGCGTCCCAGCTTGACTCATACCTGCAAACTAGTTGCTTTTCGGCGAAAATCGCCGTTTTGAATGGGAAAATGTCATCCACGTGAATTGTGTCCGAAAACGGACGTTAGAGGGAACTGAAACATCGCCGCACGGGACGCTAGTCAACGCTACACCTGACAGCAGCTAACGTTAGCCTACCGTTAGCTAGCAGCTGGAGTAAACACGGTTAAAATGCTGACAGCTAAATGGTGTAATGTAGTATGATGTGTCACCTTTTTCAGCTCTTCTGAGTTTGCAGGTATGTTGACTGCACCATGTTTCAGTGAGCTGCTGATCCCCATACAGGGCCACAAAACCTCTCAGGTCATCGGAGCGAGGGCGGAGCCCTGCCCAAAGGGCTGGATCATGAGAGATGAAGTGTTTCCTTTGCTGTTTCAGGTCCTCCAGGAGGAGGTTGGTCTGGCTCAGCTGGTGGAGGTCTTCTGCACTGAAGGTTACAACAAGAAGGCTAATTTCAACTACCTGAGTCCTCTGCTGTCCAACCTGACACAGCTGCCCGAGGCCAGAAACTACATTATGGACAAGGACAGGTGACTGATTACACAGCAGGATAAGAACTGATGGTCAGACAGAGGGAATATCTGCGTCTACCAGTTTTTTGGAATTTTTCAATACTGATATCAAACCCTTTTTTTTGCAGCAGTTTGCAAGACGTGGGGATTTCCTTCACTATCATACAGTCAGAATTTAGGAAAGAGAGGATAGTGACTAGTGATAGACCGATTATTCAGGCTGATTAATGCCATTTTGAGATCATCGGCCAGCGCCGGCACTTACGAGGATGATTAACAAAACATGTCTGCAGACACATCCGCATGCAGCCAACGAAGTTAACGCTCAACCTCGTGTCAATTCCTCCATTCTACCGGGCAAACGTCACAGTCACGGTAGCAAGCCTTCAGCCAGCTAAACTAGCTTACAGGGCTTGAGAAACTAATGTATGGAGTATGGACTTCCCCAGCCCCTACTGCTTCTCCCAACGAGTAAAACATAACACAACAGATTTGTCATTTGGGATGGTAAGCAAGTGAAACTTGAGAGCCTTTTAGGGGCCGTTCACACGACAACAGAATGTTTTAAAAATGTCGTTTTTGCCGATATCATGTTGTTGTTTTTGCAAGTGATGAAATCAATCAATTAAATAATAATAACAAAACACAAAATTGCTGAACTTACATGAACATTTATTTAAATCTTGTATCACATTCTAAAGCTGTTATGAGCGCTGGTATTTGTTTTGCGTTTACTATATATATATATATATATATATATATATATATATATATATATATATATATATATATATATATATATATATATATACACACACAGTGAATATATATATATACACACTGTATATATATATATATACACATACACACACATATATATACACACAGTGAATATATATATACACACTGTATATATATAAATATATATATATATATATATCTGAGTCTGTTTTCTTCCTTTATCACATGTGTACATTTATAACTACGGTGATTGTGTGTTGGGCTCCGTGCTCTGCCAAAACGCAGGTGACCAACACGAAGTACAGTGCCTGAATGCATCATGTGCAGACACAGACGGAGGACTGAAGCTGCTCCGCTAACGTGCTGCTTCAATGCTTCAGTCCGAGTGTATCACTCTATATCAGTGATAATATTTGGTCCATGGGGCACACTGAATCGAAGAAAGAAGCTTGAGGACAGAGACGCATGCCATTACACCCCTTATATTCTGTGTGTGTGTGTGTGTGTGTGTGTGTTGGCAGGTGTGTAATCCAGAGGTTGCTTCCCTTCACTCAGTACCAGGCATCAGCGGTGAGGAGGGGTGGAGTCGTAGGGACCCTGCGCAACTGTTGCTTTGACCACGGTAAGACACACAGACACCTTATTTACTTTAGGTCACTTCATGCGAACTGGGCAGCTCTGATAGCTATCTGATATAAAACCAGCGAAAATGCAGTGTTATAATCATAGAAATTAGACAGAAAGAATAAATAATGTGAGAGATGCTACACCAGGTATTCAGCAACGTGTTTCATAAAAACCTGTCACGTCCTCACTGAACTCCAGAGATGGGGACTCGAGTTTGAGTTTCGGACTTAAGTTGCACACACAGTGACTTCAGACTTGACTTGAGACTCTTCCTCAAAAGCCACTCGGGACTCGAGGTGCGGGACTTGTGAACAATCTTTATTTTAAGGAAACGTCTGATGAGCTGAATGTTATTCCCCTCCCTGCCTATAACCTACCTACGTGATACCTAACGTATCTGCTGCGCACGGCCACACATGAGAGAGGACAACAAACATGTCGGCCGCACCGGCAGCTGCCGTACCATTCATCATAAGCTCCGGCTTTAAAAACTTCATACAACTAAAGACTTGAGACTTGACTTGCACTGTAGCAGTCCAAGACTTGTAAGCATCTCTGCTGTAGCGCAACAGTACTTCAAGTCATCTGATTTCAAAGCTCTGCTCAATCTGTCCAGCCCATCATGAGTGGTTGCTAAGCGACGCTGTGGACATCCTGCCCTTCCTCCTGCTGCCGCTGGCCGGTCCAGAAGAGCTGACGGAGGAAGAAAATGAGGGTGAGTGTGTGTTTCTAAGTACTAAACTGTTTTAGTCAATTCAGTGTATCTTACCTTAAAAGATAAGGTATATTGTGGCCGGGTTGGAACAGTGGGTAGAGCAGGCGCACATATACTGTACTTAGAGGCTTATACCTCAATGCAGAAGGCCACGGTTCGAGTCCGACCTGAGACGATTTCCTACATGTCTTCCCCCTCTCTCTCCCCTTTCTCACCTAGCTGTCCTATCAAATAAAGGCGGAAAAAGCCCCCCAAAAAAAGAGAAGGTATATTGTCTGTATTTATTTTTGTCAACAAATGCCACGTGCAGATCAAAAGCAACAATGAATTGATCCACTAACTAGTATTATCTGTCTATCAAAGCCTGATCTGTTATTACTCTGTGCCATAGAGCTTCTTTGTTGTCCAAAAAACTGTTAAAAACACATCAGTGAGCCACACTGTTGAACTGACTGACTTTCATTAACAGAAACAAACACTGTGTATGTTATTTTGACTCAACCCTACGTACACCGTACTGCTGCTGGAAATACTCACTAGAGCACCGAATATGGATTAATCCACTTCTGTAAAATAGTCCCCAATAAATGCATTATTTCCTCCTGTTTGAGTAACATTTGTTAGAAACTACAGTGGCCAGCTGCTTTAGGAAACTACTGAGCCTTTTTTTTTTATTTATTTTTTATTTAAACTATATATTTGTGAATCTTTATAGAGATTTATGTCTTCAGAAAGAACCAATGGGCTTGGGGCTGAGTGGGCAGGGAAGTCAGAATGTATTGAGACCCGCTGGTTCTGACTAACAGAAGTTGATGTGATGTTCAGGTCTCCCTGTGGACCTGCAGTACCTCCCCGAGGACAAGAAGAGAGAAGAAGACCCCGACATCAGAAAGATGCTGCTGGAAACACTTTTACTGGTGCGACACAACAGGCACGCACATATACGCTCATGTTTTCATGTTCAGCTCTTTACCGTTTGCCTCTTTTGTAGCTGACAGCCACCAGAGCCGGCCGGAACACACTAAAAGAGAAGAACGTTTATTACATCATGAGAGAGTTCCACCGCTGGGAGAAGGACGTCCACGTTACAGCAGCCTGTGAGAAACTGGTCGAAGTAGGCAAGATCTAATCATTACACAAATATATACATATAACATACAGTAACTAGAATACTAACCACCCAATAATGAATACTCTCTTTAAATGGAAGTCTTTGTGCTTTTACTGTTCGAGGTTGGGCAACAAATCTGGAAATTTGTATTTTAAGCTACCTTCCACTTAAACAATCAAATCATATTTTGGACTATAAAATGAAAAATAAATATATAAAATGTGTTCTTTTTTCTGCATCTTGAAAAAAGTGAGATAAACAAAAATTAATAAATCCAATAATATGCTTATGTTGTGTTCCTGTCAATCTAATACAGGAAACAGACAAAGTGCGTTGATCATACATGGAGTGTTTTCTGGTGCTGGTTCTTGACTCCAAACTGAAAACAGAAACACACCCTTTTTTTGTTTAATACACACACAGTAAACAGAAGAATGAAACCATGATCCGTTTTGTGAATGAATGAATGAATGAATGAATGAAGAGCTCACATGAGCAGCGTGATCAACCTCCAATCAGCCAGAACAGAGCATTTGAGTCGAGCTGCTTTCAGCCCGATACTGTCCTGAATCGGGAACGAAAATGAGAGCACAACAAAAGACCTTTCGTCACGGCAGACATTTAGACATGTCAGGAAAAGCACAGGTGTATTTCTTTTCAAAAATATTTTTTATCCAAAAAACATTTCACAATGTAAATGCTCTTACAGTGGCAGATATCAGGAACAAACAAACTTCCTCTCCCACCCACCTCGACCTGCCATTAAAGCTGCAGTGGCTAGAAAGCAAACAAACGGCATTCCCACACTCCCGTCACGGCTAGATTTACCAAAGCCTGAAAACAGAGCCCAGAGGAGACGTAGAAGTCTAGTTTTCTCAGACCACTTGAATTACAAAATGCCAAAAGATTATTATGGAATTTCTGCCCAACGACACCAAAAACAAATTGCCTACCACAGCTTTAAGCAAATCAATATGTTTTACACACACTAGTCTGGATCAACGGAAGTACATTTCCAGGATAAAGGCTTTGCCCCTAACCTTTCACTCTCTGTGTGTTGCCATTCTTAAAATCTCTTGGCTACGGGAAACCACAACAAACTTCGAGCTAGCAAGTGAAGAAGGATTTTTCTTGTTCTGGAACCTCAGGCACTCAGGCCTCAGATTCTGATTCCAATTATCTTACACTCTGAACCATCCCTCTTAAGCGTATTCATTGATGATCACTAAAGACCAGAAACCTCAAAGAATCACTGAGACGATAGAATAAAGTCAAGTACTTTTACTGAACAGTATTTTAAGTATTTACAAACGCATGCAGGCCTACATGCGGGCTACACAACTGACACCTCCTCATGCCTCCCTGTTATGCGCAGATATTCAAAAGTATCAATCCTTTTTATCCACTCCGGGCTGTCCTCCGTCCGGCAGGATGTGGGTGTGCATGTATGGGGGTCTCCATGCCCCCAGTCAGGCCGATGTCTGTTTCCACTCCAGCTAGGGTTAAGACAGACCACTCCTCCCTCATTCTTCCTCTTCCCCTTTTTGTGACCTTTCCTGTGTTCCTGCTTCTCTGCACCTTTAAGCCATAAAGGCGTAAACCAATTTAATGACTTCAACTTAACTTTCTGTGCATCAGGGATATTCCTTGAACCAATTCCTCAATGATTAACACAACTCTTTTGCAATGTGGACAGATATAACTTTAACTGCTAATATTCTATAATCATGTAGAAATATCTCAACACAAGCCACACGCTGAAAATGGGGAGTTTTGAAGAAAATTTGGGTTGTGCAACAAGACAGGCCTGCTTGGTTCTTTCGGGGAATGAGTATAAAGATTTACAGAGCCTATGTTTAAGGTATTTCCTCTCTAACTGGGACATTTTGGGACTGATTGGTGGGATTGCTGTGGACAAAATACACACGGCGATACACTGGTAAGAGCAAATTACGTTTCACCATGTATCCAGCTAATTTAAATAGCTCACTTAGTTACTGTATTGTGTGAACAGTTAACTTCATTTAATATTGTATGTGGCGCTTTCTTTTGCGGGGTGCAATTGTTCCACTGAAACAAGTTCCTTCCTGAGACTATTTCGCAGAGACACCGTCGCATCTGGAGCTTAGCGCCTCCCAAGACTGTTGTGAATGGTTTCAAAAAATGCACACAACCCAAAGCGTTTTTTTTTTTTCTTCTCCTATCCCAGAATATATCTGTGATGTAGCCAGACCTTACTCCACAGCGCTGTCTGAGGTCAGGCAATGCGAGACTATACACACAGTAACTAAATGAATGAATGCGGCTGAATGTAAGAACAAATATGGCAATTACAATAGATACATAAGGAAGAGAAGAGTATAAATAAAAATAAGACAAACAAACAATAATAATAATAATAGCAACAATAATATAGGTGAATAAAATGTTTCAGAGTCAAGTGTAAGAGGTCAGTAACAACACCATATACTCATACCACATGGCGGCCCTGAAAGTATGTCAGAAAAAGCCTCAGAATCTTGTAAAATTTTAGGTTCACAATAAATACCAAACCAAACCAAAAACACAGGAAACTGATTTTCAATTTGAAATGATGTTACACTCAAAGCTGAATTTGGCAGATTTGCCGACTTTTGAGACTCAAAAATCCCCACAAACCAGTGGGTTTCCCTATTCAGGCTGTACAACAGGTTGTTGTGAGTCGGCTGCGTAGTAGCCTACTTTTAAAAATGTAATCATTGTTTTTCTTGATTTGCTCATTTCTATGATGGCTTTGGAATTTTTTTCACTCACTTCTTCAGGGCTTTATGTGGACCAAACTGTAAGTGAGAAGGCTCTATGAGACATGCAGTAATACAGTCAAAGATATTTTACTTTTTCGATTAAATAAAAGCATGGGAATAAACTCTACATGTCTGGCCCTTGATGTGATTCTTATTTTCCAGCGTGGCCCTTTAGAGAAGTTGAGTTTGACACTCCTGGCATAGCAGATTTTAGCACAGGCGTATTTAATACCATTAATGATTCCATTTTTGACTTTCTCTTGCCAAGATTTATGATGTGCTCAAACAACATGGTTCCTGAAATAAACACACAACACTATTCAGTTGGTGCTCGTGCCCAGGAGAGTAGAACGGCCATGGACGTATTAAGAGAACGGCTGCGGGAGTGAGAGGGATGGTAAATGTGTTCTGAGTACTGACGGGAGGGGGGTATTTGTTCGGGTGTAGAGTTCAAATCTCCACCCTTTTAATGGATTAGTTGCTCAACAGAAAATGTAACATAAGCTACTTTGAAAACTGATGGAACTCCAAAGATGATCTCAATCAACAACACCTCGCGAGAAAAGTTTAAACAAAAACTCATGTTGGATTAGACTGCTTTAACTAGGTGTACCTAATAAACTGGCAAACGTATGCATATATGTCATGTAGTGGACCCTCGGTCTCCCTCCAGGTGCTGATAGGAGACGAGCCGGAGCAGGGGATGGAGAACCTGTTGGAGGTGGAGATTCCTGAGGACGTGGAGGTGAAACTGAAGGAGGCAGACATCAAAGAACAGCAGGAGCTGGAGAAAGAGCAGGAGAGGATGAG
The DNA here is from genome assembly GCF_008315115.2 of Sander lucioperca. Taxonomy (NCBI): domain Eukaryota; kingdom Metazoa; phylum Chordata; class Actinopteri; order Perciformes; family Percidae; genus Sander; species Sander lucioperca. The sequence goes on from NC_050188.1 coordinate 883,639, forward strand.
ACAGGAGAAGGAGGAGGAGGAGAAGAAGAAGAGGGATGCAGAGGGGGAAGACAAAGAACAGGAGAGTGGACTGATACGATAAAGCGCGTTTTTAGACCTGGCTTCATGGACTGGATCTGTTAAAGTCACCGCTTTTTGTCAATCAGACAGTTAAACGTTCATTACGGCTTCATTCAGACATGACAGGACATTTTCAGAAAGAGCCACGATGCTCTGTGATATTCGTCAGCTGGTCCATCACTGCTGGAGAACAGCGCTGAGTTGAAAAGTGAGTAATGACATAAAAGAAGAGGGGTGTTTTCTGTTCTCTCACAGGCTGCACCAGGGATGGATTTTAAAACGTATTTTGTTGTTAACTAATTAACTAATGTTGTGAGCGTGAGGAATACTCTCCACTGATAACATTTTATCATCATCATCATCATCATCAAATATTTCTGAATGTAATTGCTATTTAAGTTTTGTTTTCCTCTCTGTCCCAAAAGAAATATTTTAGGGAAGGATCTGACATTAGAAGAAGTCTTAACAACTTAAAAGTGACTCATTTTTTTTATTTTTTTTTTTACAGTGGTCAGAAAAGGCAGAACCATTAACTTTAATGTAGAATTGATTTCTTCTGATATTAGACAATATGTAAAATTGCCAGTAGGGATGCACAGATCCGATTCTGATATCATGCCGATACTGACTCAAATAGCTGGATTGGTATCCGTGACAACGGAGCTGATCTAATCAATTCTATGTTTATATACTATATAGATTATATACTGGAATTTAAATTCCTGTTTAAGTTTTGATCAGTCTGTTGCTGCATTTAAAAGGTTTACACTGAAATTGTAATTCCTGTTAATTTTGAAGATTGTTCACCAAGTTGCTGGTGCACCGTGCACGATTTATTATTTCAGTAATAAATAACATCAGTACATTTATAGCTGTATTTATTTCTTACATGTTGTTTTACAAAGCTAGGAAAGCAATGTTTGAGTCAAGCCTGATGTTCCCATCAGCCATTGCTAGTTATCCCCCGATGTCCGCTGTCGTCCGGGCGGGGGGAGTGAAGCAGAGAGGCCGTAGTAGACTCTGGGCTGCCGCTGCTGATTGATTGGTTCATTGTATGTATCATAGGAACGGTTTGTATATCTGGTTCGCTTTTTTGAATTAAGAATAGGTTACTGCCGCCTGCTGGCTTGGAGAGTTATTTCCTCTCACGCAGGCGCGGGACGGATGTGCTAGTTGGCCGTCGATTGTAGTCTTTGCGGTGTCAAGTGCAACTTTTTGGCCAAGACACAGGCAACGCCACAGTCGGCCATCATCGCCACTAGGGCTTTGCTGTCTGCCTAGTGTGTCAGCACCTTTACACAAACTGTAAAAGAATGATCCCAGTCACTTTTACACAGTGAGGCATACAGCTTATTAAATAAACACATGCACGATATGAGGAAAATATCTAATTGCGATTATTTTCTGATACTGCAATACTTTACTACAAATACTCCGTACCAAAGAAAGATGTTTTCTTTAGTCTGTAGGATACGATTGGTAGGCTAGGACGTCTCTGCAGCACCACAATACTTCATTCAGAATGGTTTGACGCATCGTTTTCCTTTAACACATATTGTGCCCCCCCCCAATTTGAATATTGCACTAGTCCAATAGCGATTAATTGTGCAGCCCTAGTATAGAATCAGTAATCTGTATCGTCTGACACCCAAAGCTCAGGTATCATGAAGGGGCTGAAACAGTTTGATCGGTGCATCCCTACGATTTGCCAACAATACGTGATGGGGTGCGTTCTGGCCTGCTGACGGATATCTCACCATCTGGTTTCCCTTAAGTTCCACTTTAAGTAGGTTTAAGGTTGAAATGGCCGCTTATTCCACTCTGACAGTATTATATACTGTATATTGTGTATCATGATGATGTTCCAACTCTTTATTGAAGCTGTTTGATGTTAACACGAGTGAAATATTCAAACCCAGGACAGCTTTCCCTCAAATAGAAATATTCTACATGCCTGCCGCATCACATGCGTGGAAACTTTGAGATCTCTACAAGAATTTAAAATAAAGTTCTATCAGTTTGAATTATGTTTGGCTGCACAGTGTGAGTTTCTAATGACCTTTTAGGGGGTAAAAGGAAAGATCCACCTTAACCTGAACACGTAAACATTGTAATAAAACAGCTGTTTCTGATGAACATTACATCCGTGTTTGTTGATGTGTCTCGATATATTCTGGTATCGTTAGGACAGTTAAGAGAATAGTATTTATTTGCACCTATAAAGATTTCAGATCGCTGAAGGTATGGACAGTCTGTAGTGATCTGGCTTCATCTAAAATATGATTAAAAATGTGAATCTGCAGCTTCAGTCCTGTTGAATTCGTCCTTTTAATTCAAACGGACATGTTTTTCTTCTGTTTCATTCATTTCCCTAAAAGCAAAATTCTATTTATTTTCTAATACTGACAGCCTTGCACTGATTTCTGGTCAGATAGTCTTTAAACGTGAGGGAACAAGGCCAGTGGTTGCTCCTCTGAGGCAGTTTCCACCAGAAGGGGGTGTCAGAGTCATTTCTCCACTCTGTTGAACTGCACCACTGCTCTCCTGTTGGGAGTTAAATATAAACAGACTTACATTTAAGAATGATTCAAGTATCTCACAATGTGACTCCATAGTCATTGAAAAAGTCGAATAATTTTAACTTTAACGCTTTGAATTTTGCAGCATTATGTGAAGAATTCTGAATTTAGCTTCATATAAAAACTGCAGAGGAAGATAACTGCAGTAAACTTTAACCTTTACATAAGCAAACTCTAAAGATAAAACCAGGAACTGACAACTCTCTCTCGCTCTCTCTCTCTCTCTCTCTCTCTCTCTCTCTCTCTCTCTCCTTTCTTTCTTCTGTTCTTTGTGAGGACCAGTTTGAGTTTAAACTGGTTAATATAATACATCCATGGTTGAACTGTTTAGACTGAAGACATTTCTGAAATAAGTTAGAAACCAAGGACTTTCTTTTTTTTTTTTTTTTTTTAAGTGTTTTTTTTAAACTGGGGACTTTTTTGGAAAATGAGAACAATTTTGGTAAATTGGAAGATGAGTTCAGACTTTGTTATAGAGTTCAGGTTTATGTTTAATTAAGGGATTAAGAGTTATGGTCAGAAACAGGTTTATGTTCAGTTAAGGGATTACTGTATGACAAAAAGGACAACCTTTCTGTGTGTCAGCAGATTGGCATTAGTGGAGGAACATTTTTGTAGTGCTAGGCCTACAACTAAAAACCTAAGTGTGTGTGTGTGTGTGTGTCAGGTGTTTCTTTATCAGCGTATCTGTGAGTTTTTCCACCTCAGCACACAGGGTCAGATCCAGACAGTCCTTGGAAATCGTTTAATTTCACACTGAAACATGTGAGTAACAGCATACACGGAATAGGAAAAAGAGACTGTTAGCTCTGTACTTTTATCTGTCAAGTGAAAAAGAGAACAGAAACACTAATTAAGCACCTCCAAACTGAACTACGTCAGAGGAATGACTTTACAGTGTTTTGTTGCATGTTAAGTCTTGTCTTTGGGGTGTAATGTACTCTCTATCCAGCCATCCAACAATGGAGCCTCAGAATAAGCTGATTTGTGTCACTTCTAATCAAGAATCCCTCCCAACAAAATGCTCTCCAAAAAAACAGAATTTTAGTTTTTGTGAGACTTTTGCAGCCAGGAGAGACGATCCTGAATCAGAGTGAACACACGGCTGCATTTTTGTTCATTGGAGGGTGAAGACAGGAAGGAAAAGAAAGAAGACTTGTGTTTAACGGACGGGTTCAGCGTCACTGTGCTGTTACCTAACCCTAACTAGGCAGGTCTGTGTGTCCCGGCCAGCCAATCAGACGCTGATGTTTCCGGTTTCACTTCCTGGTGTGTATCCTCAGCACACACACACACACACACACACACACACACATACAGTACATGTCTGACGTGTGCTACACACCAACGGTTTTGTTGTTGATGTGTTGTGCGTCTGACACACTTTCATCATAGCTTGAAATGAAGTGAACACATTTACTGTAGTACTGTTACTACACATGTATCTGACAGCTGGAGTTACTAACTGCTTACTTTATGATAAGCTTTCATATGCAAAACACGTGAAGCTCATGAGATGTGATGCAAATGTTACTTTATTTTATTATTTATCATTGACGCTTCCTTCACTACTGACAGCACTACTGTCTTGACTTCACACACATTTGTTTGGCTGCTACAAGTGCTGTTCATTCACTTCATTTTCATTTTTCTAACTGTGCCGTCTGCAGGCAGAAAACCTCTTGAATTCCTTAAATTTCTCAAGTGACAACTTGTCTTTATTCACGGAATTTACCAAATCTTTTGATTGTTGGTGTTTCAGCACTTTAAGAGTTACTATTCATTCATGTTTTTTTGTAGCTAGTAGCTCTTTTTTTAAGTGCTTATATAGTACATAGTACATGACTTCCACCCTCACATTTCTGTCCAACTCCTCATCATCCAGTGTAATACTCAGATCCCTTTCTCATGTCTTCTTGAGGGCTGACCAGGCTCCATCCCCCAGGTTCTGAATAAGTAGAATTAAGTGCTATTTCAATTACTTTATATACTGCGGGGTGCTTAAAGGCAGGGTTGATAACTATTTCCAATATACACTTTTTATATATTGTTTGAAATGGTCTTTACGTCCTGTGAGCAATAAATAACTTACGGGAGTGAAAAACATCTGTCATCTGTAGCTGCTGTAATCTTGCTCCCAGCAATCACTGCCTCGTAGTCCGCTTGGAAAGAACCAATGAAATGCCTCCTTGCCCCGCTGCGCATGCTCTACCCCTCCCGTGTACGAGCCTGAGCTCAGTGCACGGCGTCGCCGCCAGAGTTAAGCGTGTTATACAGTAACCGCAGTCCAGCTGGCGCGCGCAAATGTGACGTCATGGAATCGCCATAACTATTTATACCCACGCTGGTGATCGCGACACTAGTTGCAGTCTTCTCCTGAACAGAGGTGGCGCTAATGAGGAAAGGCAGAACTGGCAGCAGCATTGCCGTCAATGCTTTGATTTGATTCGATGACCTACTTCGTCGGATCAAGCCTTTCATTCACTATAAAAGAACTCCTCTTAACCTAGTAAGTTTACAAGAGAGACTTGCAGTCACTCTGAGAATCCTGGCACCCGGTTACCCAGGAGCTCGTTCATGCTTCCTGTTTCCCCTTTGTTGCGCGCCGCTGAAAGAAAAAGAGTGGTGCGCGACCTCTGCTCGCACGCTATAAATCCGGGCGCGCCGGCAAGATCTACGTCATTTTGACGTCACGATGGCGCCCCAGCTTGGCTGCGGCTACTGTAAAACACGCATTACTGCAAGTCTCCTGGAGAGTTGGAGGTGAAAACTCAGCAAAAGTTGCTGCTGCCGCGGTTGAATAGGACATAAAGTAGTTTTGATGAGGGAAAAGAGCCCCGAGGAGATGCTACTTTCCAATCTAGCTTTTCAACATTACCAACCCTGCCTTTATGCACTGTACTTGAGAGTAAATTTACTTAGTTACATTTCAGCACTGCTGCCACCTGCAGACACAACACCCAAATTCCTCAAATGATCTGTCTTTATTTATTGAATTTACCAAATCTTAGATAATAGGTGTGTTTTTTGCATTTCCTTGGCAACTATTTATGGTGCTTTTGTATGTAGTATCTATTCTATTTGTGTGCTTCTCTTCAGATATATATTGTTTTATATTATTCTAATTGTATTATTTATTATATATTGTACTATACTACATTATGTTCTGTGTTATATTGCTGTACTAGATATTATGTTAATATATTATACTGTTTTATAACACTATTCCTATATTAATACAGACAAACATCATTACTCTTTACTTAATCATATTAGCCTATTATTAGATTTATTAGACTATTATTCATATTATATAGATGAAATTACCTTGTAATTTAATTGCTCTTATTTCATCATAGATGCCAGAGTTGTGGACAGAAGTCACTTGGACTCTGTGGATTCAGTCACAAATATGTGACTCTGCAAAATCACATCAAGTACTTACAACTAAACTTTAACTTTAACACCATGTACTCATGATTTCATTTGCACTTTAGTCCATGTCTCTTGCCCTGCTGCTCTCTCGATCCAAGCTGATCATACACAACCAGTGGAATCTGTGTGTGTGTGTGTGTGTGTGTGTGTGTTTGTGCCTTGAGGGGATTGTCAGTCCAGTGAAACATTCACCACATTGCTGAAAGGATATCAACCCCCCTGTCTCTCTCCTTGAATTGAGCTCCTCTAAGTGTGTGTGTGTGTGTGTGTGTGTGTGTGTGTGTGTGTGTGTGTGTGTGTGTGTGTGTGTGTGCGTGTGCGTGTGCGTGTGCGTGTGCGTGCGCGTGCGTGCAGTTAAAGCTGTCAGGTCAGTGGAGCAGCAGCAAACACATCACACATTCACACAGGTCAGCCTCACAGACTGCACATGTAAAAACAAAGATTGCTAGTCTAAATTGCATTTCAGATATGTAACTAGTGAAAATGATATTTGTACAAGTTACAATTGAGATATTTACAATTTCTTTTATAACTACTCAGACTTCATTTTAGATAAAAAAAAAAAAAATAAAACTTCCACTAGTCAAAATGACATTGTAGATATCTTCAATGACATAAGTACATATCTGAAGCTAATATGGTCATTTTGGTGACATATCCGAAATGAATATGTTAATTTAAAAGTCGACCAATGGCTTTGTGGTACTTAAATGATATCCCGCCCACATATCTAAAATGCTTTGTTGATATGTCGGACAAATCGGAAATTCAATTGTATAAATCTTTTATTGTTATTTCTACTAGGGAAAAAAGAATTTCTGATATAATGAAATGAAAGATATAGGTAAATCAGTTTCTACTAGTTGAAATGTAATTTCTACATGTGAAAACTAACATTTGAACTAGTCAAAATGCAATTTAGACGTGAAAACTAAACCGCTCGGTCAGCTGTAGTACAAGTACTTCAAAATCGTACTTGATTACAGCGGAACTCAGTTACTGCAGCTCCATGCACACCACTTCAAGAATGCCAAAGCTTGGCTGCTGTAGTTACAGTTGCTAAGCTACAATTGGATAATTGGGGGGGGGGGAGGTTAGTCATTCACTTTCAGTTGCTTTTTTTGTGCCTTTAATTGATCAACATAAAACATTCCTTTATAACTCATCTGTAACAAAAACAATGTAAATGCTGTATTAAACGTTTTAAACTGTTTTGGTAAGATTGTTTCATCATCTTCACAACTCAGTTCAGTCTGTTCCAGAAATCTCTTTTTCACATTAAATACAGTTTCACTTCAGTGAACAATCTTTATGACTTAAGCTTCTCATCAAAAAACATAGAACTAAACTTTACATGAAGACAGAGTTCAGAAATGGAACCTCACTGCTGGTTGGTAACACTGCTGGGCACCGCTGTCAATCAATGTGTTTTTCTGTGATCTGATTGGCTGGCTTGTGTACTCCACAGAGAAGTCTCCGCCTCCGGAGCAGACGGCTGTACTTTTCCACTCCAAACTGAGTTTAGCATCCAACTCCATCCACTCCTCCTCCCTCCTGCACTTCATCTATTCCTAATACACACCTCCCCCTCCCCAATCACACACACACACACACACACACACACACACACACACACACACACACACACACACACACACACACACACTTAGGTTTTTGGTTGTAGGCCCTCTGCAGAACCACAACATCAAATGAAGTTATGCTCTGATTGGTTAAGAGTTTTGGTAGAAACACGCAACTCAGTATTTTCCCTTTTAATGTGGTTTCACTGCAGATGTTGTGAAACGTGACAATAATTATATCATTTTAGTATTACTACTATTTTTGTTTTCTGGAAATCTTTCATGCCATGTGACCTGTGAGGAAACAGCCCCAGAACATCTACACAACTTATTTTCATCCTGTCACATGTGAACTAGCTTTAATTCAGCTGATTAGTAGCTATTCCAGACAGCGTCTGAGGTCTTCATGAGTCCACTTCATGGTTACCAGTCATCAAGACCTGACCCAGGACCTGAGTCAGGCCAGTCTTATGTCGAAGTCTGTTTCCCCACAGTATAGTGTTTCCTAATGTGTTTTCCATAGTCTCGCTTTGCCAGACCCTCCTCCAAAGTGTGCTGAGGGAGGGTCTGGCTACTCCACATAGCATTCGGGGATGGGAAGAAAATGGCATTTCTTTAAACCAATCAGAATTATCATGGGCGGTGCTAAACTCTGCACAGAGCCACTGCAAAATAGTTGTATGAGAGAAAACTCAGATTGGACAGATAGTCTAGCTATGTGTCTGGATTTACCCTGCAGAGATCTGAGGAGCAGTTAACCATAGTCCTCATAAATCCACCGAATTTAAAATTACAACACAAAGAAAGCGGAAGGAAAAAGAAAATACAAGCATCCGGCGGAATTTCCTGCAGCACCGGAGCAATCCCAGAAGTGGAACGTGAAGGATATAAGACTATGTTTTCCATGACTCTGTCCTCCTCTGTGGTTAGGGTTAGGGCTTCGGCCCTGTCTACATGTACATGGAGATTTTTGAAAAAGATATTTCCCCCCGCAGGCTGACAGGCAAGCTAACTAGCTGCTAGCTGTTGTCAAAAGGGATGGCATTACGGCTAAATAAAATCTATATACACCTACAGATTATTCAGAGTTGGACTAAATAGTTTCCATGTATATCTGATAGTCACTAGGATGGCCATGCCTTTTGCAAATCAGAATCAGAAAAGGGTTTATTGCCACAATAAGTTACAGTTATGTGGAATTTGCCTTGGTGATTGGTGAATACATTAACAAACAGACATATTAAACATGAATATGAAATAAACAATAAATACAGAAACAACTACAGTATATACAAAATAGCTGTTTTGCATAAGAAAAAAGAGGCTGAATGGGTTGAGTGCAGAATGTGCAAAGCCTGTGGGGTTGATTTTACATAGGGCAAAGTGTGAAGAATGACGTGAGCCCACACATAAATTCTGAAGCATAAAGCATGATAAATGTTAATATAAATTGATATGTTTAAAGTTATAGTTAATCGATAATTGATGATGCTAAACTAACTTTCTGTAATAAATCTGTTATATAATAACCGTGCTTCATAAAAAAAAGAGCTGGCTGCATGTTGGTTTTGTTTCTACATTAACAACGTTAGCTATAGCTAACTTAAGGGTGCAATTGATAACATTCAGCTTACAACACTACAGTGATATAAGCTCTCTCTAGCTATGGTACATTCAGTGTCCGGCCGATCTGCTCCCACAAATGGGCTTTTGAGTCTTTGTTGTAATATTTGCCTAAAAAAAAGCGACAGTGACCTTCATGAAAAGTTCAGAGATTAGAAGCGCTCTGAAAAAAGACGCTGGGTGCAGCGCTTTTTTCTCTAGGCCGCATACGCTCTGTCCTTATTGGGAACTTAAAAAGATGGTGCACAGAAAAAAATGCTATGTGGACACACACACACACACACACACACACACACACACACACACACACACACACACACACACACACACACACACACACACACAGTGACATGATTTAGGATTATAAAAGACAGAATGTAATCAATCACACCTGAAATAATAAACTTTATCTAAACACACAACATGGAGTCTCACAGATTTCAGTAACTGGTAAAGGACAGTGCGTGTGTGTGCGTGTGTGTGTGTGTGCGCGTGCGTGCATGTGTGTGTGGGTGTGTCAGTGATCTTTCTAACCGTCGTTCATTCTGTAACTGTCTGTACTTGTTGTTGGACGGCTGCCCCTTCTCCAACAATTCATACTTGTGAGAGTGTGTGTGCATGTTTGTGAATGTGTGTGCAAGCCATGGTGTGTGTGTGTGTGTGTGTGTGTTTGTGCTTGGGTGCATCTTTGTGAGGACCAAGTAAGGTTTTAGATCCTGAAAGTTAAGATATTTTTGGAAAGTGAGGACTTTTTTTCCATTCCAAACAGTGTCAAAGGGCTGTTTGGGGGTTAAGACTTGTTTTTTAGCAATAAGGTTGGAATTAGGTTTATATAAAAATGTGGGTAAGGAAATGTCAAAGAGGGTTCTGGTATAGACAAATGTGTTTGAGTGTCAGTAGATTAGCATTCGCTCAGTTAGCTGAGGAAATGTTTACAGGGGACTGATCTACTTTCTGTAATCTGACACACACACACACACACATACACACACACACACACACACACACACACACACACACACACACCACTTTAAGCTGCATTCACAACAAAGTAGATGTTGCGGCGATTAGCGCAGGGTTGTGCAGTGTGTGGGAGTGTCACTTAACTGACCCATCTGTGTATCCATTGTGTTCACCATGGTGCTAGTATGCTGGGCCCTACCAGAGAACGACAGATCGACAAAAAAAACTTAATTTATTTTCAATAACTAATCAGGATGCAAGGCCTGTCAAGACAGTGGGTTTTACACTGGTGCATGAGACCAAATTGAGTGACTACATGTGAAACATAACATTACACTCTATTGTGTTTGGAATACTTTGCAGTAAATATTTGAATAATAAATAACACAGCTCAGCAAACTTTTTCCAGCTGTGTTCCAGCATAATCTGTTCATCTGGAACCATGCTCGGCGCCGTAACACCTACACCTTTTTTAATTGCCTGTGCTGTCTGTAGCTACTAGTGCACCCGCAATTTCAGATGACAAAAGCTAAAAAAGTGGAAACAGGAGCTACAGTAGATGCAATAGAGACAACAGAGACCAAACAACAGTGACCTACCACGGCAAGGCACTGAACACTTTGTTTGATAAGATAACAAAAACTGTGCAAACACTGTAGGTTAGTGTGACTGTGTGTTCTTATCATAAGCTCAGTATGGATTTCACCCATGAATGTATAACAAGAACTGGATTCAGCGTTCAAGGCAGAGCCCCGTTCATTCCTATGAGTTACTCAGTGGCGCATGAAGCCAAAAAGGTTCAATTACTGTGTCTAAAATTACCCGGATGATTGGCATCGGCACTGTTTCTGCATTGTGCGGACCATAGAGCAGGCCCACTAGAGACTTCAGCCGGCCAAGCCGGCTATTCCAGTTAAACGCTTTGCTTACTCGTATGAGGATTAAATTAATTAATCTCAAAAAAAATTATCCACTGATTTACGGACGTCTCTTTCGCCATATAAGTCTATGGCAAAAATACTTCTTGGGCCAGAGAGCATCACATGACGGACACGGAAGTTGCAATTCCACCATTTGGCCACTATGTCTAATTAGCTTCAAAGCCCGGCACACTTCCTCGGGGCCTGATTTCAACCATTCCAACTGAATAGATAAGCTGATCTACAGGTCAAAGGTCAATCTGAGTAGGTTAGACCTGCTGCTGGCATGACATCACTTCTTACCACATATGTTTGTTCTCACTCTTGTGACACATAGGATTTTATTAGCATAAAGGGCCAGCCACACCAAGAACAATAACGATAGATATATAGTTTAAAAAAAGATATAGACTCTGCAGCGTGCGGAAAACGAATGAGAAGACATGGAAATGCTAGGTGCATGCACTACAGATTCACTGTAATTATTTTTTGAATGCAATTTGTATTCCCTCTAAAACTTTATATTTTAGGAGATTTATAAGGTATTATCTATTTTTCCAAAATCTTTTAAGGACTAGACCCAGACGCCAATAATGATCGGACAACAAGAGGCAGGCGGAGAGCTTCTTTTTCAGGACTGGATGACGAGTTAGGAGAGGTTGCTGCTCATACTGTATGTACTGTATATATATATATATATATATATATATATATATATATATATAATAAATGCTTAAGTAAAAGGATAAGATGGAAGCACGTGGTTGACTTTCATTTCCATGTGGGAGAAATGCTTTTGTACTTAAAATGAAGGCATTACAACATGTCTCTCTATTATACAGTTTACCAGCCAGCCTAAAAACTTGAAGTGTCTGTAGTCGCCCTACATCTATTCCCTGCCTGTTCCTCACACTTTGACCATTATTAGTTTATGACACAGTAACACAAAGAGGCTTATGTTTCCTCCCTGCCCGTCTTAAGTGGGTGTGACCCACGGATGTATAATAATAACGGTGTGACTAGCCCACGTCACGTTATGTAATCCACTTCAACTGCTCGCCATGCAGGAACACAGTGTTTCTCGCTGCATGCTGCTTTAATGGCCTTCTAAAATTTCTGAAACGGAAGTAGAGATTTACATATTAATTAATGTATTTAATGTCTTAGTTGTACTATTTGTATAATGAGTAATACCCACGGTAATTAAGTCTGCATGTCATTCAGACTTTAGCAGTCTAAGTTGATAACATGATTTTGGGTGGCCAGGACCACAATGGAAAGTTATATTAACCTGAAACGGTTAGTGTTTTAATCTTGATATGCTTCAATTTCATCATTGTCTGTGTGTGTTGGTTTGTGGCAGAATAAAATCAAGTCTATGTTATATATTAATGTATCCATAGTACAACCTAAAAAGTGCTTAAATGCTTATTTCTGCACTTATATTTTTAATGCTATATTTCTTTAATATGTTTTTCTCTACTGCTCGTGTCTTTTTTTTGCTGCTGCTCTCACATATTGCCATGTGACCTGTTGTTTTAATGCATGTGAGCGACACTGGCTATTTATTTGTACGTGGTTTCACTGTGCATTATTCACTCTGAGCTAATACATTGACCATGATAACTTTTGTAAAAAAAAAGTCATTCAAACTCATATATCCACAAAGACAATTAGCCCATGTTACATTAATGAGATATTTATTTGTGTTTATTTTTATTCTGTACAATAAAAAGCCTTTTTGTTAATGACAGTCTGCTTCAGCCAATCGTCTGCAGCCTAATCCAGCCAGCTCAATGCCGATTGGCCTTGTGGGCTCACTCCCACCACCCAACCCATCTCCCTTTGTGTGCAGCAACAACAACAGAAAGGCAGCACTTTACAGCACTCGGACACATTTTACATGACCAAACATGAACTGTAAAAAATATCCATCTTAATAATGAGATAATTTCACTCACATGGCATCTTGAAAAAAGATGAACTAAGGCATAACCTGCATGGGTAGCTTATGAAGAAAATTACACTTTAAAAAAATATGTTTTGAAAAGTTTCTTCTGGTGGAAAATAACATATAACATTTTAAGGCTAAATGACTTGATAGGATGGATATTTTATTTTATTTCCCGTGAACATGAAGCAGAACAAACCTGACCCCGTTCAGTCTGAGGTTCGAGGTGCACACTGCTGAGAACAAAAAGTTTGCCTTCAGGGTGTCAGGATGTCACAGAACTCAACAAAGTCCCTCTGCATGAAATTCTGGCTCTGAATCAGGTCATCTTCAGAGGGGAAATATTGCATGCTGTCCTCCTGCAGACGCAGACTGTCCTCTGGCAGACGCAGACTGTCATCCTGCAGACGCAGACTGTCATTCTGCAGACGCAGACTGTCATTCTGCAGACGCGGACTGTCATCGTGCAGTACCAGAATCTGTCCTGGTGGCGCCGTTGAGCCGTGTGGGTTGGGACTGTCCAAAAGGGCTCCTCTTGCATTCTCCAGGACGCCCAGGTATGAGTCCATGTCTGTGAGCTCCACCTCGCTGTCGGAGCAGCTGCCGCTGTCGCTCCCCACTGAGTCGGAGCGCATATGCAGCATCTGGTACTTCTCGTGCATTAGAAACTGGTTGGTGTTCTTGGGGGCCCGCATCCCCCTCGCTCTGTTTCCTTTGACGTTAACGGGCCGGAGGGACATCACCGGCCTCTGGAAGTGTTGTGGCTGAGGGTAATGATGAGGACGATGACGTTGAGGGTGCTGGTGGTGGTGGTGGTGATTGCGCCCTTTTGGCCACCCTCCCCTTCCTGTCCTCCGGCCCTGCAGGCGCCCCCTGCAGCTCTTGGACCAGCCGTGTTTCCTACGAATGGAAGGGTCCCTCTCTGCAGCCTCTTTCCCATCCTGCTGCTGCCAGCTCCTCCTGCACATCATCTCTGAGAGCATTTTTCTTGTCTTTCTTGCAGTCGCCTCCCTTCCTCCCTGCTGCTCTCCTTCACATCCCTGCTCGGTGGCCCACACAACAAAGAGAGGCTGGTGTCTGTTTTTCTGGCTCAGGTCACAAACGACCCCCTCTCTCTCAGTCTACCTTTTCACTATTATTTCGCGTTTTTTCTTGACCTCTGGCTTTGGCTGATGCATCGCCTGCTCTTCCTCCCCCTTGCAGCAGCAGCTTGCCTGCTCGGTTGGCTCACTGTCACGCCCTCTTCTGTCTCTCTAATCTCTATTCTTAACCTCTCTGAAAGTCAAATTAGCTTCTTACAGCTCTGATTAGTGAACTGCAATGAGCTGTTTAAGGGGTTTGAAGCTTACTCTAGTTGACTTAAAAGCTATTTTTTTTTTTCTCAGTTTAAGGCCCGCAAGTGCAGTGTACTTAGCTCTGACCAGCACGGACTGTGGCTCTGCCTTCCTCTCCCAGCCTGGATAAAGAGCTGGAAGGATCCATTCACAGGTTTAACAGAAGGAAGGGGGTGTGTCAGGGTTAGCAGGGTTGTCTACTGCCGATTAATAACATTGTAATATGACAGATGTCTATAAAATATTGCCTTCACCTACGTATGTGTATAACATTTTTATAATCTATATGTCGGCCTGCAGGTGCCTTAAGTTGTGTTATCGTGGTGATAAGAATTAGGATACTCCCTGCCAGCAAGATGGTTCCCTCCGATTCGGTTTTAGCCACTGAAATCTGATCCACAGCTGCTGCTGTTACTGCCCGCCCCTCTGACAACAGGAACAACGTAGAGCACGTACAACCCAGCACAACAACCAGCAGCACTGTGGCACGAGGACAGTGTAAGTTACTGTAATATTAGTAGCAGTGGCTAGTTATTGTGTCATGCACATACAAGTATCACACCCACATGGACTTATAAAACACTGAAACTACTGTTACAGTGGTTAACATGTTCTTAAATACAACATTTATAGCAAACAAAGAACAATTGTCTTCTAAAATCTGCCACAAAAAAGGTTCCCTTCCTAAAACACGACTCAAGTTTATGCTACCAACATGGCTCTATGGCAATTATATTCAGTATGTCTACCACTTTGGTCAAGACTAAAATATGTAAACAAATACTCGATGGTCCCCAGACAATGCACCCTACTGACTTTAATCCCGTATTGTCATCTAGTGCCACCGTGAAGTTAACATTTTTCATTTTAGTGAAAAATCATAACTATTCGATGGATTGCTATGAAATTTGGTTCAGACATTCACGTCCCACTTAGCATGAATTGTATAGCAGCTTTGTGGTCCCTTGACTTTGCATCTTGCGCCATCATCAGGTTAAACTTTTTTATTTGGTGCTTTGGTAGCCAATTCCTGCTAAACTAATGACGTTCTTATATCAGCCTGAGCTGCACTTTGTGTTTAATGCTAATAGGCAGATGTTAGCATGCTAACATGGTAAACTAAGATGGTGAACATGGTGATCATTATGCCTGCTAAACATCAGCATGTTAGCATTGTCATTGTGTGCATGTTAGCATGCTGACCTTAGCATTTAGCTCAAAGTACTGCTGTGTCTGAGTACAGCCTACAGTTAGTCTTATTTATAATAATCCAACCAGAAGTATTAATCTGAAATAAAGGACATTTACTAAAAACAGCCCCTTAATCAATATAAGCAATAAAACATGAACTTTGTCTTCAATGTCACTTAAATGACATAACAAAGAATACCCCCTAGGGAGACCCTCAAACCTGATATTACTGTCTGCTTCCTGCAGCTACTATGAGCACAACTATTTCTGTTGTTACAATTCAGTTCAGTTCTACAGTATGTAGGTCAATGACACAACATATGTAGTATATAGGTTGGCAGGTGCACTAGTGACCCCAAGTGGCTGTGATGTAAATTACACAGAACAGTTTGAAGCAGAAGGAGGGGGTTTAGTAGACCCACATCAAGTTGTTGGGTCTGGGAACTCACCATTGGCAGGGCTCAATCCGAGAGGCGGGATAAACGGTTGTCTTTCAAATTCCCTCTGCACTCATAGCCAACCAGAGCAACGCTAGTTGATAGATTAAACTTTTGGTATCCGGTTGGCAAAACTCCGAACACATCTTCCTTTTTTAAGAATGACTTCAGTGCTTAACTCCAAGTCTTCCAGAGTGGCGGCCAAAGCCGATTCGAAAGACAGCAGCCATCTTCTTTGTTTTCAAGTAGCAGGGAATTCACGCGGAACCGTCGCAACTCTGCCGTTCTTATGTTAAACCCGCCCACCGACTCTATACACGATGTGATTGGCCTGACCAGAATTCGGTTTTTCCAGCTCGCAAGCCAACAGAGAGTTGCTAGACTGACCCTGGCTGCAAATTACATTTTCTGCCGCTAGGGTGCATCTACATTTCTAGGCTAGGGGTTTAGTGTTGTTTCCTGCTATCCAACAAAATGTTGATTAGAAGAAACTAATTTGCTATAATTAAATTCTTACAACTAGTGTTGCTTAAAATGTAAAAAAAAAAAAAAAAAAAAAAAAAAAAAAAAGTTTTAGATTACTGGTGAAATGTTCAGAAAAGTACAATAAACATGACAATATATAAAAGGGTTGAACACTAATTGTAAAAAAAAAAAAGAAAAGTAGACCAAGTAAATAAATCAAACAAAATTATAACATATAAAACTGTAATTACATAAAGCTGTGGATATTACTGACATACTTAACATATCCTTTGATGAGGATATCATCTTAATGTAAGAGTTCATATAGTTACACAAATATACATTAAAGCTTGGTTTTACTATTTCAAACTATTTGTGTTGAAAGAATTTGCAACAGAATATTTCTACTAACTGTGGTATTGCTACTTTTACTTTAATAAAATATCGGGGTGCTTCTTCCACAACTGCCTTGGTTCTTGACTCTCATGTTGGTAAAATATGATCTTTTTTTTTTTTTTTTTTTTTTTTAAAGAGACCTGTCTGCATAGATATAGAACAATATCTATGCCTGTCTGTGTCTCCAATGCTCCCAGTTACTGAAACGGATTTGTACATTTGTTGGCCATTTGGTCAATTAGTCACACCACTCCTCACACATAGATGTATTAAGTTTGTTACCTCAGACTGTATCTATTCTACCACTGCCACCACTGTTACTGAGCTGCTATTAATAAACAAAATCCTAATGCTCACGATAAATATTTGAAAGATGAGACATGTTTCTATTATCGGACAGAGATCGTGGAACGAATGTTTGTCCTTTTACTCTTTGTTTTCAGTTATATTTGACCGTTATTATACGAGTAGTCTACCTTGTCTGACTCACATAATGTTCGTATGTGTTATAAAACATTCAACAAAAAAACATGTTTTCCCTGAAACGAAAACGTTGTGGAAAAAAAAAATCTGTCATAGAAGAACTGTACATAAAGTTGGAGCATTTTGAAAGCAGTCAGCTGCCTTCGTTCGGCATCACAACAAACATGGCGTCAGGAGGCGGCTAACTGGGAAGAAAAGCTGGGGATCCTCCAAAGCCGATTTGATTAAGAGTTGTATTGCTTAATAACAGATAACATTTGCTTCAGCTCGATTTCAAGATGGACTCCGCCCCGTATCCAGAGGAGGTTTCGGAGAGGAAAGTGTGTGTTGTTGGGTCGGAGCTGGTGGAAAACTACACTGTAAGTTACGTCCGGGTACCTCTAGCCTAGCGACAGTTAGCTAAGCTAGCTCGTAGCTACCCTTAGCTTCAGGTCTGTCAAAGTGACAGTGAGTTAATGTTGAAGAAATTGCTCCATCAGTGCAATAAATAAACTGTTCCGGTATTTTTACGTTTTTGGTCAGTCGTTAGGTCTCTATGTTCCTAACACTGGACTAAAAATAACGACAAAACTGACAAGCTACCTGCCGTTATACAATTTTTTGTTTTCCTAGGATTGCGAGGGCATGAACCGCCCTACTCTCCCTCTGATTGGCTAGCATTCGCTGCATACTCTGGTTGATTAGTAGGTTTAGGCAAAAGGAGTTAGGGT
Organism: Sander lucioperca; assembly: GCF_008315115.2. NCBI lineage: Eukaryota > Metazoa > Chordata > Actinopteri > Perciformes > Percidae > Sander > Sander lucioperca. The sequence continues at coordinate 901,766 of NC_050188.1, forward strand.
TAGGGTAAGAATGTCAGGGTAAGCCAATCAAAGGCAGAGGAGGGCGGGACCGGGACACGCTTTCGCCCTCCTGGGAAAAAATATTCGCCTGCCGTGCTAACTGAGCTGTCGCAGAGTATTCACAAAGGACAGACCTGACAGCACACTGCAGATTTTTATTTCTCATAAAATATGATATTTCATGTCTATGTGTTGTAACGCTAGCACTGTTAAGTGATTGTTCACCCCCATTGATGAATGGTTCACCCATAGACTGCAAAAATAAGGGTTTATCCGTCCCATTATTTATTTTTTGACACATATATTTTAGTAGATATTTTTTTATGTCAAAAACAATAGTAGAGAACAGCAACATTATTGGCAGGCACGATGGTATTTACAATATCGAGATAACAAACTGTAACCTATAGAGAGTTTGGGGAACTCTCTCCCCAAACACATCCGTCACTGCACCAATCTGTCCATGTTCAAATCACAAGTCAAAACCTTACTTTTTTTAGAGTTTTGTGTGTTATAAATAAAAACAGATTATTAATATTGTCTAATTTTCTTTTCTTTCCTTAAATTTAAACACATTTTCATGGAAGCAACTTTCGTCCAGGAAAAGACAAAAACGATTCAGTTAGGTATAATAATTTCTAGGGGATTCAAAATTATGACTTTCATTAATTATGAGAGGAGTCAAGATTTCGACTTTCTAATTGACAGAGTCAAAACAGTTTAGACCTATTTGTTTAAGTATTGTTGAATGGCGCCCAAGATCTGAGATTTTCATTGCCAGCGACTGCTTCTTTGCAATGTTGTGCATATTACAATAAACAACTTTGAATTATGAGGTGAACTTGAAGGTTCACCGCTGACCTTAGGCATTAGCTCAATGTCTGCTTCCTGGAACTGTTCTTGAGTTTTTAGCACATGGAGCTGCATAGAGATGGTTCAACTGTTAATCACATGACCTAAGTATGAAACTTAATTCACCTTAGCAGGTGGTTGCATATAGAAGGAGATGGTTCAAATATGGTATTCGGTCTTTCTCTATTTAATTATTGGAGAATCCATGCAGCTCAGTAAGCAGTTCTTTAATTCAGATTCAGATTTTAATACAGGTTGTAATCACTAAGTGTCCTCCTGTGCTGGTTCAGGTCTATATCATCGAGGTGTTGGATGGAGAGCACAGATGGACTGTGAAGCACCGCTACAGTGATTTCCACGACCTCCACGAGAAGGTAGGTCAGCAGTGATTCATCTCCGTTGTTATAGGCAGGATCACTTTCACCAAAACATATATTTTGTAGTCCGTCCAGGTAAACTAACAGCAGAACAAATGGGTTTTTGTTTTGAATTCAGTCTGGCGCTGTGATGCATGAAGTAGTGTTTTTTACTGAGTGAATGTTCAAAGCAACCTTATGTAATTATAATAATTCTATATAATTATTAGAGATGCACAAAATTGAATTTTAGGGCCAATAACTAACTTGCAATTGGAAAAATGTAAAGAGGACAATGAACACCTTTTCTGATTATATTTTCCGACTGTCAATACAACCTTTGCAAACAATTTGTAGTTACCATAAGAATGGGCTTTTTTACTGACATCCTTCTTTATCTTGCATTTGATAACAAGCGGAAATGCAGCTGGTACGTTAATTTACTCACCTGTGTGGCTTTATACTTATTATACCTATACTCACAATCATAAAGGAACCACACCCCACAGCTGTAGTAAGAAAAAGCTCCACATAATTTGACGCAATGGCCACAGATATATTGTGCATCCCCACTCAGTAATAATCATAATGCATTAAGTCATAGATGCACCACATGCGAGTGCATTATTGCACAACTTTGATCAAAAAATGTTACTGACTCAATGTTGACTGCGATTGATAGCAATCCTCACTGTGCTTACACTTCTTATGTCCAGAAAATAGAGTGAGAACCAACCAGACTAGGTCTGCAATTAATCCGTTTCCATTTTTTAAATAAAAAAATAGTTTATACAATGGTAAAAATGTCCATCACAGTGTTCTAGAGGTTAAGGGCTTCAAATGGCTCTTTTAGTCTGATCAACGGTCCGGATCCCAAAGATACTCAGTTTACAATTGTATAAAACCGAGAAATGCAGCAAATCGGCGAAGCTGCACCTAGGCAGTGTTTGGCATTTTTGCTTAATAACGTAATGTTTTATCCTGTGTGTTTCCCTCCAGCTGACGGCGGAGAAGAAGGTGGACCGACGGCTGCTTCCTCCAAAGAAGATGCTGGGGAAGAACTCAAAGAGTCTGGTGGAGCGGCGGCAGAAAGAGCTGGAGCTCTACCTGCAGACGCTGCTGCTGCAGTTCCCACAGGCCACCCCGACTCCGCTCGCATGCTTCCTGCACTTTCACCTCTATGTGAGTACACCCGAGGCTCCTACAACCTCTGCACATGCACAGTAACCTGTTCAGGTGCCTCAGACTTCTAGTACTACACCTGATAGTGCTCAGCTGGCTGGTACTTCAATCGTATAAAGAGGAAAATCTAAGATGTGGTCGTGTATACGCTCAGATACTGTAACCAGCGGGTATGCTACATGGCCAAATGTATGTGGACTGGTGACCACTGCAGCTATATGTATGTTACAATTGAACATGTGACATTTTAAACTATAGGCATTAATCTACTGCTATAGCCTGGCTCCATGGATCTACTCCCCTTAAGCCACAAGAGTATAAATTAGGTCCAACACTGATGTTGGGTGATCAGGTCTGGCTCACAGTCAGCATTCCAGTTCATCCTAAGTTCTTCCACACCCAGCTGGGGAAACCATTTCTTTATGGAGTTGGCTTTGTGCACGGAGGCTTTGTGATGTTGAAACAGGAAATTGCCTTCCCTAAACTGTTGACACAACAGTACAAAAGTACTAAGTACAATACAGTGTTTCCCACATGTTGAGAATTTACTTTTGGTGGTGGGTGGTGCAGGATGTTATGGCGCGGTGGTGATGGCTGGGTTCAGTAATAAACTAGTCAAACAAGGGTTTATGAACTATTTACTGAAAACTATTTTTTTTATTTTATTTTTATTTAACCTTTATTTAACCAGGTAGGCCGTTGAGAACAGGTTCTCATTTGCAACGAAGACCTGGCCAAGAGAAGCCTAAGCGTGCAAGACAACATACAGTTTCACATACAATAAAATACAAGAAAACAGAATACAATAGGCTACATAAAGTGCAGATTAGGTAGGCATTACAAAACCGGCGCGAAGGGATTTGTAAGTCGGACGATATGCGAAAGTGATAAGGTAATAATATACAGTAAGTGCAAGTTGTGGTCAGTGATAACACAGTAAGTATGAATAGACAGTCTATATAAAATGCTAAATGTAGAGTCAATATACAGTTAGTGCAAAAAGTGGTCTAGGTGCTAATGTAGATCAGGAATTACACAATATGCATGAATAGACAGACTGTATAAATGTTGAAAGAGTCAATGTAAATATGAATTGACATACTATATAAAAATGCTGAAATGTGGTAAAGAGTCGATGTACAGTTAGTGCAGAAATTGTGGTCTAGATGGAGATGTAGATCAGTATGATAATGACGACAACATTAACAGGTAATTTAGAAAGAAAGAACCATTTACATGTTAAACAAATCAAACTAAAAGATGATACAGATGAAGTGTAGCCACGATGTGCTTTGTCAATTAAATCTGGTTGGTTTGTCATAAATGTTATGGTCCAGCAGATAAAATACTGATTACCCGGAGACCAAATGTTATATGTATTAACAACCTTAATACTATACTATGATCCATACATAAAGTTACATGTTATTATAAATCTCAACACTGTCTCCTAACTCCCGTTAAATCATATAAGACTAACTAAAATTACTAGTTAATTCTTAAGGATGCCAACCATTCACTGGTTGCTGCTTGTCCAATGTAAGGATTTGCGGCTTTTCTCTGTTTTTATATATAATTGTAAACTAATATGTTTGGGTTGTGGACTGTTGGTCTGAGAAAAAGAGCCACATGAAGCTGTGAACTCTGGAGAATTGTGATTATTGTTTCACTGTTTTCAGACATTTTTTTTTTTTTTATAAATGACAGATTAACTCAACATTTGTATCTAGTTAATTGTCTTGTCCCAGGTTGAGAAGCGCTGCTTCAGGCCGGGGTTAGCAGTAGTTTAAAGGAACACGCCGACTTATTGGGACTTTAGCTTATTCACCGTATTCCCCAGAGTTAGATAAGTCCATACATACCCTTCTCATCTCTGTGCGTGTCATAACTGTCTGACGCACCCACAGCTAGCCTCGCTTAGCACAGATCCTGGAGGTAACCGGCTCCATCTAGCCTACTGCTCCTAATAAGTGACAAAATAACGCCAACATTTTCCTATTTACATGTGGTGATTTGTATAGTCACAGCATGTACAAATAACAAGGTCACACTGTGCTAACCAGGCTAGCGGTGGGTGCGTCGGACAGTTATGACACACACAGAGATGAGAAGGGTATGTATGGACTTATCTAACTCTGGGGGATATGGTGAATAAGCTCAAGTCCCAATAAGTCGGCGTGTTCCTTTAAGGCTTTGTGATGTCCGTGACTGTGATCATATGATGATCCATACAACAGCCGACCAGTGTTGTGTGCAGATTAAACAGCTGATAAAAAAAAAACACCCTCTCATGTGACATGAGATGATCAACACGCAACTGTTACAGACAAGTTAGAAAACACTTATATTGTTGTTTCTTTAATCCGCTGAATTACAGCTGCAGGTGTTGCTCCGGGCCCTGTTCTTCAAATACTGTTGAACTAATTCCAGGCTAGCATGATGTTATAAAGCTAAAATGATCCTGATAATTCTTAACCAGTCACAGTTAGAGGTTTGATTTGTTAATCTCGGATGTTGCGCTGACAAAACAGTTTGGTAAAAAACCTTTTTAAAGAAAGGCAACATTGAACATCAGTTAAGTTGAAACTATGACCAGCTGTCTGCTGAGCAGTGAAGAGATACGATTATTTAACTCCACAGTATACAAGCTTAACTGTTTAACTGTATTTTGAAGTGAATCCAGTTTTTTCATAAACTCTTTGTCTCTTTCAGGAGATCAACGGCATCACAGCAGCTCTGGCTGAGGAGTTGTTCCATAAAGGTTAGCTTCCTTTCTGATCTTTGACCTCTCTCCTCTCATTTAGAGTTGCTACCACTGTATTAACAGTTAATGAAACTCCTTTAGTGGAGTGGTGTGCTTCCACTCTGTGTTGGCTTTCTCCCTCTAGTTATAACTTATATCTGTTATAAAACACCATTTAAGAGATAAAGTGCAGTACTCCAGAATGCTCTGACACTCAGAATCTTTTGTACTTTATTAATCAGAGACGATACAAATTCATTGACATACTAAGGATGTAAAAGAGGCAGATTTTAGTCAAATTGAATCCACAATCATAAAACCGGAGTTGACTCTTTGATTGCACAGTTTCTCCATGTTAGACACTTTTTCATTTTTTTATTCTTTTTTTTTTTTTTCCCAATAATATTTTATGAATTTTTACATTAACAAGCAAAAATCCAGACAGCTGAGATCTTACCAAATTATAACAGAGAAACAATGTACATTTCACATGTTACATCAACGCACATCGGGATCACTTCACACACGTATATCATTTGCATTAGAGACATGTCATTAGAAGAAGCCAAACAATTAATTTTTTTGGGGGCATTTCAGCCTTTAATGGAAAGAACAGATAGACATGAAAGGGGAGAGAGAGGGGGATGACATGCAGGAAATCGTCTCAGGTCGGACTCGAACCCTGGACCTTCTGCGTCGAGGTATACACCTCTATATATGTGCGCCTGCTCTACCAACTGAGCTAACCCGGCTACAGAAGCCAAACAATCTTTGACTTGTTTGTGAAGGCAAGATGCCCTTTCTGCAATAGATCAACGATATCACTAGGAAGGTAATCGAGAAGGGGTTGCCATATATTATAAAAAAACGTTGTTATCCTTTGAAATAGCGCTAAGATGTTCCATAGGAAAAACCTTAAATGTTTCTCTGTACCATTGTATAACTGAGAGGGGCTTCTCCTGAATCCACTGGAACAGAATACATCGCTTTGCTAAAATTTTTGTTTTTTGGTTGCATAGAACCCTAAAATACTTAAATACCAGTTTTTAGGGATCGACCGATATGGATTTTTTTAGTGCCGATACCGTTTTTTTTTTTTTTTTTTTTCAGGTCATCACAAAATGTCCTTTGTCAACACATTTTAATCATTGCCGGGAAAAAACTATCGGCGAACGCAGCAGCCGCGTATCGGCTGATGCCGATACACGTAAAAATACAAATATCGGCCCGCTATATCGGCCAGCCGTTAAAATTGGTCTATCACTACCAGTTTTAATAGTTTATGATCTGTTGCAGCTGAATCGTGCGACTCTCAGCTGCTGCATCAATCCAGTTTCCTCAAAAGAATTGTTAAAGTTTCATCTCTCCTTTGCCAACTACAGTTGATGTTATACAACCAAATATAACTTGATGAAACTGATAAAATCTTGTACTGTACAGTGCGCAGTATCAGACCAACCACCGGATGTCTGTGTGTGTTGTAGGTGAACAGTTGCTGCAGGCCGGCGAGGTGTTTTCTCTGCAGCCTTTGCAGCTCTACTCCGTCTCCCAGCAGCTACGTCTGGCCAAACCAACCTGCTGTAACGGAGACGCCAAGACCGACCTGGGACACATCCTCGACTTCACCTGCAGGCTGCGATACCTGAAGGTCCCTCACCACCTTTATTTAATTCAAATCCCCATCGTACAGTTTAATGTTGGGTCCTGACTTCCCTTTCAGGAGCTGATGTGGTGAATGTTCTCACTGGTTCTGTCTCTGTTGGTCAGATGTCTGGTACCAGAGGCCCAGTAGGGACTAGCAACATCCAGGAGAGCAGTCTCCCCTTCGACCTGTCCGTTTTCAAATCACTGCTGCAGATAGAGGTAACTGTCTGTGTGTGTCCCTGTCCGTCTCTCCTGGAAATACTCTTCTCTGTACACATGAATCAACGGTGTAAACCCATTTACACCAAACTATGGTCCCAGGTTACTGCCTGGTCACACCAGTTAGTAGCACATTTCATTAGACACTGCAGGGTTAAATAAAATTGGATGGTGCATTACAGCTAATATGATCATTGACTCCATTTTGGACTATCCAGCCCTTTGTTCCCTCAAAGGTCAGTGCTGACAAGACGGTTTGTGGTTGGTACACAGTGCAAATCAGTGTGTCAAAGTTCACCAATGCTTAACACAAGAATGCTCTGTGTGGATTAGGGGTGGGACCAAATATCGATACGGCAATATATTGGTCTTTGTGCGATACGTGAATCGATACGCTGGCGCCAAATATTGATATTTCAATTAATAAAATAAGGCGGTCTGAATAGATTTCTCCATGGCCCCTCAAACTTGAACATAAAGTTAATTGTTCTGTTTCCTAACAGTTTGGACTTGCAGTGAATAAAAAGAGATAAACCTGCACTTAACCGTTTCACAGGCATTTATAGTTTCCCTGTGATTTCCACCCCTAGCGTGGATCTACTTTGCCTCCACAATTTAAAAATAAATAGATTTATGTCTGACATTTTACTGTCATAAATGCTGGTGTGAGCAGGCACTTAAGCAACGTTCACACAGACCAAGGTTTGCAGCTGTTTCACATCGCTGGTGTTGCTAAAAGCAGGGGGGGGGGGGCAGGAAATAGCATGGGTAGAGTTGTAAACATAAATTGCCGGAGCTAGCAGGCTACCAACCTAAAGGTCAATTGCTGTTGCAGTGTTGCATGTCACTCCCCTCTCAAACACTAACAGAGAAGAGACACATTCATTTCATCATGATAACACAACTGCTGCCAGCTAAGGTGCTAGCTGCAATGAAATGAAATGTATCTGAGGTATTGTATCGAAGTAAGATGAGACAAGCCTTTATTGTCTCCTTAAGAGAAATTTGTCTTGTGCGGTCGAGAAAAAACAAAAATGGTGACACATCGCACATAAACACACAATTGTCTAATACAAATGCAATCAGCTACAGTTAACATTCAATAAACCTCACACAAGATCCCTCTACCCACCACACACACACACACACATTCACTATATTACAAAATATTGCAACAATGCCCTACCAGATATTGCACATTCTTTGCTAACCATAAGATTGAGTACTGCAAAGATTATACTAAAACTCAGCACATTCAAGCCCCCCCTCCCCTCCCCTCTCCACACACACACACACACACACACACACACACACACACACACACACACACAAGAATTTATACCTGTTCAGCTTGCAGTTTGGTAACCTCTACAATTAATTATGTAATCATGTCATGTTCTCGTGAGTATGTTCCTATAACAGTACTGATGGGAACAAACTGACGAACTTTTCAGAAATTCATTTAAAACCTGCCAAAATATGGATAATAACTTCTGTCCCTCTCTCTCTCTCTCTGTCCTCAGATCAGTGAGTGCAGCTCTCAGCAGATTGGAGGTCTGTCGTTTCTGAGGTCCAGTCTGGAAACTCTAAGTATCCACCACTCCACAGAAACTATGATGGTGCGGTTTAGATTAGATCCTTCTCTGTTGTGTTTAGCCAGTCTTGCATGTTGTGTACTGATGTGTGTGTTATTTCTGGCATCCTCCAGTCAATCCTTGTCCCAGAGGCGAGCGAGTTCTCACAGTGGGAGGCCGAGGGGGCCGAGTCTGGCTGTCCCGTAACTGCCGTCATCCCCTTGTGGAGAAACCTGACCACACTGGACATGAGCCACAACGGCATCAGCACCATCGACAGCTCAGTGGTGAGACAGGCCCACCAAACCTAAACAAAGTGTGAACCTCACTCTGTAAAATGGTTTAAAGTCCTCCCCCACTCAAACATGTTTTTATGTTTATGTCCCCTAAAATGTCTGATCTTGACTTTGTTGACTTGTATCTGTGCAAAGTTTGTCTGTAGAGAATGTCTGTGCACTTCCCTGAACTCTGAGATTCAAACGTATCCTGAGCAAGCTTGATTAGGCACGTCACTAATGCGTAAACCAACTGCTGTCTAATATGCGAAAGCTGAAAAAAATGGAAAAGCTGTTTAAAAATAATGGTTACGTAATGATGCTAAAGTCCATCATATTTGTAAAACTTACTGAATATATATTTGGAAAATGTTATGAACCAAGTCAGCTAAAACTCTGTAAGAGTATACAGTAATGAATTTGTTATCTTCTGTAAAATGCAAAGCAGTTGTGTCAGGTCGTCAATTTTTGTTGTTGTTTAATATCTGAGTATTTCTCTTTTGTAGAAACTGATCCCGAAGGTGGAGTTTCTGGATCTGAGCCACAACCAGCTGTCCACAGTGGAAAACCTCCAGGTATGTGACAGCGTAATGAAGACCATGAACACACATTAAACTGCTGAGTTTAATGTGAAACTAACTAGTTGCAACATAGTTAGTGCTGACTTCACACTCATACCTAGGATCAAACTGATAGAGATATGGATGGATGGACGGACGGACGGACGGACGGACATCCGTCCGTCCGTCCGTCCGCATGCATAATCAGCCAAAGTCCGCATATTTATGCAGGGGCCGCATTTTTTTCAAATACGCTGCACTTCCGCGCAAAATATGCGGGGTTTGCATGATTTCATAATCCCTGCATTTTTGTTGCAAAAAAGTCACATATATCTTAGCAGAAAGTTGAAAAATGTTGTGTTTACTCCACACAAGAGAAGCCATTTTCCCCTGTTGCCATGGGAACGTTACGAAGTGACGTAATTACGCGACATGAACATCATCGAAAAGCTGCAAACCTTGCGATGAAGCCATGATGAAACCACAGTTTTTGCAAGTTCCCACAATTTCATCGCATAAAATTGCATAAATATCCCGCATATTCCATCGCATTTTTTAAGAAAACGTGCCGCATAATCAAGGATTTTTGCCCACAACAATCACAAAAAAACTCCGCATTTTTCTGGAAGGACTGGAAATACTAGGATACAGTATACATGAAATAATAGGACACAATATACATACATACAATATACCCTTACAACACGTGAGGTAATTGGTATGCATCACTCCTGGGGTTTGCTACCCAGGTCGTATCTGAATTGTCATGACCAGGGATCAACCCGTGTTGACGGGCTTGGTTCGATTTGACAAAAGAAGGGTTGAACAGGAGTCAGATAGTTCTGGACCGACCCAGGTCATTGGTGTGAAAGAGGCATTACCCTCCGCCGCTGCAACAGACAGCTGGTCCTAACAGCTGCAGTTAGACAGCCCTACAGATGTGTAGTTTGATATTAACAGTAGGACTGAGGTCACTGTCCTGTGTTTGCAGCACCTGTACAATCTGGTCCACGTGGATCTGTCCTATAACAGTCTGCGGGTCCTGGAAGCTGCTCACACCCGTCTGGGCAACATCAAAACCCTGAGCCTGGCTGGCAACCAGCTGGAACAACTGACCGGCCTCACCAAGCTCTACTCTCTGGTCAACCTGGACCTCAGCCACAACCAGCTGGCCCAGGTAATCCCAGTGTGGACGTCCTGATGCTCCAGTGGTCAAAGTGACATGACCCCATACAGGAAATCTTTCTTTTTATACTTAATTGTAAGAGTATAAAAGATAAATGTCCTGGATAGTTTTTTTGCATTAAAAGAAATGAAAATGATCACTCACAAAAGGTATTAAATATGCTATTCCCAAGGAAATGCGTGAATACTTAAATTATTGGAACGACCAACAAGTGGATCAAGTGTCCCTCATCTTATTCTTTTCTCATTTACCGCCAACTCTACAACACACTGTGTGGAAAAACGGCCAACCATAGCTCATGGGAAAATTTAACGAGGGAGTCAGTGGAGATTGACTTGGTTTTTTTTGTGGGGCTTGTGTGTTTGTTCTCAGTTGGAGGAGATCAAGAACATCGGCCTTCTGCCCTGTCTGGAGAAACTCAACCTGTCCAGTAACCCCATGTGCATCATCCCAGACTACAGAACCAAAGTCCTGGCCCAGTTTGGAGACCGTGCAGCAGAGGTACACCACCAAAACCACTACACTGTTAAAGGGGAACTATGCAGTTTTTTTTAGCTTAATTTACCTTAACTGAAAAGCTTCGGAGTCATTGGAATGGTTATATGACTTTTTTTCGGGTTAAATGGTGGTCGCCTCACTTCCCCCTAGCGCCTGTGAGCAGAAAAACCACCCTTGCAACTTTCGGCCGACAGGCCAACGGCCTCAGCATCAGGAAGTATCACGTGATATCAGGTCTCGCGATTTAACGAATTGCTTCACGGCACTGCACACATACAGGAACCGGCTAGCTATAAGAACAAGGTAGTGATGGAGTTTTTCACACTATCATCATGGCTGAGCCGGCAAAAAAGAAGCAGAAAGCTAGGAAAGCATTGTCGGAGGAACAGAGAAAGAGGAGACAGCAGACTGACCGAGCGAGTTTTTACAGTGTTGCCAAATATCTATTCCGAAGCTGTAGGGGGAGCTCTATAGAGAAACCTGCGAGCAAAAAGCGAAGAAATTGCCAAAACTGCATAGCGCCCCTTTAATACTGTACTACTACTACTATCACTTTGACAGCAGACAACAGCACCAAAAGGTTTTTTCTAGCTGTACTGTTACTGTTGCTTTAGTCTATATCCACGACGTTCCACTTCTGGGATTGCTCCGTTGCCGCCGGAAATTCCGCCAGATGTCACTCTTTTCAGCCGGATGTCCGTTACCTTCCGTTTGGTTTGTGTTGTAATTCTAAACTCCGGTGGATTTATGAGGACTATGGTTAACTGCTCCTCAGATCTCTGCAGGGTAAATTCAGACAGCTAGCTAGACTATCTGTCCAATCTGAGTTTTCTGTTGCACGACTAAAACAACTTTTGAACGTACACGTTCCACCAAAACAAGTTCCTTCCCGAGGCTATTTAGCAGCTGCACGTTTTACTCCCATCCCAGAATGCTGTGTGGACTCGCTAGACCCTCCTTCGCAGCGCTGTAGAGGAGGGTCTGTCAAAGCGAGACTACTGTTGCTTGTACTGCTAATATTACCACTGCGCAGGTAAACAACCCTCACCACCACACTGCTAGAATCTGCTCATAGTTCTACTGGTAGTACTACTCGTGTATTAATATTACTGCTGCCACTGTTTATGCTACTTCAGCTATTGCTATTAATATTATTGAGTCTACTTTAAAAAAAAAACTGTCTTCTCGCTGCGTCTTTAGGTTTGTCTGGACGGTACCTTGACGACCGAGAAGGAGCTGGACACAGTGGAAGTGTTGAAAGCCATTCAGAAAGCCAAAGAAGTCAAAGACAAGATGAGCAGTGGCGACAAGAAGGTACGTTCTGTTGTACCGAATCATCCAGCAGGAGGCAGTATCAAACCAGCTTGTATGGTAAAATTGTCAGTATTTATGTCAGTTATATTGACATACAGTTTGCACTTAAAAGATGAATAAATAGTTTAGAAATGTTGGATTAGGTCAGAATTTAGAAAATGAATGTTTCATGTAAATAAGTCATTTTTGAACTCTTTTAGGACTGTGCAATAGCAGAGCTTTAAAGCTATAGTGCGTAGCGTCCGTTTGATTCAAGCCATCGCCAAATAAGTTGATACAAAGCTAATTAAGACTAACAGCTCCATAAAACTCTCTCTGTATTTCTCAGTATGGCTGTGTTTACAAAAGGGTGTAGTCCGGCAACATTCGCGCGAAGAAGCTCGAGTGATGTGTTTTATGTCACTGCTGAGAAAGAACAACAGCAGCATTCAGCTTTGGAGACAAAGAGGACATAACAATTACAAGATAATTACCTCTTCTGAAGAGTCCATCATGTTTTTTTAATCCTCTGTGTTAACAACTGTGTAGTCTATATCTACGACGTTCCACATCCGGGATTGCTCCGGTGCTGCTGGAAATTTCGCCGGATGTCCCTCTTTTTAGGCTCGATGTCCATCACCGCTTCCTCTGTGTTGGCATTCTAAACTCCGGTGGATTTATGAGGACTATGGTTAACTGCTCCTCAGATCTCTGCAGGGTAAATCCAGACAGCTAGCTAGACTATCTGTCCAATCTGAGTTTTCTGTTGCATGACTAAAGCAACTTTTGAACGTACACGTTCCACCAAAACAAGTTCCTTCCCGAGACAATTTTGCAGAGGCACCGTTGCTCTGTCTGGTGCATAACTCCGCCCAAGACGATTGTGATTGGTTTAAAGAAATGCCAATAAACCAGAGCAGTTTTTTCTCCTATCCTGTAATGCTGTGTGGACTAGCCAGACCCTCCTCTGCAGCGCTTTGGAGATAGGTCTGGCAATGCGAGACTAGCTACTGCATGGAGGAGGGGTGGGGGTGGTGCACAGTCACCGAAGGCTTGTGTCATGTGGATGCTCCGACAGTGTTGTTGTCATTACTTAGAATTCCACACGGGGGAGACAGAAACTACGCACTATAGCTTTAAACTAGACTGTTACTTTTCTCAACAGCACTGAATATCATATTTCAACATTATCGAGGAAATAATCCTATGTTGTGCACTGATTTGACTCCTGAGACTTTGACCTTTTGAACTCCTCAACTCCAAACACTGTTGAATGTTACATCTTTGTCAGTCGTACTCTGTAGTCCTAGTTTCCAAATGAATTAACACAGAAACCTTCTGCAGTGGTTGTATAATTCTAACCTGATTATAGACCAAGCAGAGATCACCACAGTTAGATGTGATTAATAATGAAGGTAATAACTAATAAATCTCTGAATCCTGAAGAGCGTGCACCTCAGCAGCAGAGGTAAGATATAATACAAAAACAGCCAATAAAGCTGAGCATGTAAGCATGATTATGTGTGTGAGGTGCAAAAATGCACCAAAATAAACAGATCTGTGAAGTTTGTGAGCTTAACAGTGTCTGCAGAGTTTGCAGTTGTGCATTTTCTGTTAATGTGTAGAACATACCTATTTTGTTTTTAAACTTTTTTGCTATGAGAACATCAGAATATATTTTTGGCAAACTGTTTCCTCCTGCAGAAGTTCAAGACCAAAAAAACAAACAAGAAAACTTCCTGTTTGGGAGTCCCAACATTCAGAAAAAAGACCATGTAAGTTTAGTTTAAAGATTGGCTGGGTTGTTTTTCCATTAGTGGAAACAGCAGTCAACCTGATGTATTTGAACATATCAGAGATGTGGGTAGCCATTCAGAGCTCTGGAACCAGGCTACAAAGACAAATCAAAATGTGGTCAAATTTCTTTTAGTTAGGCTTTCATTTATTATTCATGAATTGCATCTGTACACGCGAGTGAAGTTAAAAAAAAATAAAAAAGTCATAAACATAGCCATATTTAAAGGCTTAAATACTCTTGCGTTTGTAACAAAAATAGGCTTAGCAAAGGATCATTACTGAGCATGTTAGGCCTTGATCTTAAAAAGTTTGTCAACTCCCATGCATACTAAATAACCTGAATCCAACATTTAAGCTGCATGTTGATCTTTCAATCAGAATGTTTTATTTTATTTATTTTTTTTTAGATTTAGATTTTTTTGGGGCATTTTTAGGCCTTTTATTGACAGGACAGCTGAAGACATGAAAGAGGAGAGAGAGGGGGGGAATGACGTGCAGCAAAGGGCCGCAGGTCGGAGTCAAACCCGGGCCCACTGCGTCGAGGAGTAAACCTCTATATATGATCGCCCGCTCTACCAACTGAGATATCCAGGCGCCCTCAATCAGAATGTTTGAAACTAAAAGTGCCTTCATGCTGAAGACAGGACGCCCACACAGAAAGTGGTTGTTGTCATTCTGGCTTGTGTAATACTGTCTCTGAACACAAACATTTCTGCTGAAGGAAACTGTTGACCACAAATGTTGTCAACATGTTCAAAAAAGCTAAATATTGATTGCAGGTTTTTCACAGATTCAAACTACAAAACCTGTCAGAGTAAGAAGGTTACGTTTACACTTTGGGCACACAGATTTAGCTCTTGAACTTCACAGTTTGGTGTTAGACTAGTGCAATTTGTTTTCTTAGTTTTTTTTGTTTCCATATAAAAAGAGCAGGCCTGTCTCTTTATAAAAGGCTAAAAAGCAGTGGTAAGATGTCTTTAAAACCCTCGACTGAGTGTTCCTCTGCTGCTGGTGGTGCTGCTGCTGGTTGCAGGTTTTGGGATGTGATCTGGTTAATGATGTAGGTGATGCTGCTCTCTGAAGGCTTCCTCCTCTCTGTCCTCTCGTCAGATCAGTGAGGAGACCAGGCTGTCTGCTGCTGCACCTCCTCACCTCTCCTCTTCCTCTCCCCCCTCCTCTTCCTCCTGCTGCTCCTCTGCTGTCTCTCCTCCTGCTGTCACCTCCTCCTCCTCCTCCTCTACCTCCTCCTCCTCCTCCTCCTCTTCCTGTCCGGTCCAGCAGGCTGCCTGCCCCAGCCAAGGTAATCATGTATGCATCAGGCTGTGCAGGGCTGATGGAGGGGATAGGTGGGGGCGGTATTTTTTTAAATATATTTTTGCTGTAAGGCGGTGGCCAGATGGATGAGTATGGTCCTCTGCTTTTTGTCTGGAAGTTGAAACGGGCAATTTCCAAAAACAGCAGCTGACTGTCAAGTAATCTTCCAGTTTTTTAGTCAGTAAAATGTCTCTTTAGCCCATAATGCTAACCTGCTGCTGTCACTCCTGACCCAGTGTCTTGTTTTAAACCAGATCTCCTCAGCTTTATATGTCCTGTTGTAGATGCTTTGCTTCCTGCTCAGACTGAGAGGAAAACTTTTTTCTCTCATTGGAAATTGTCGCCTCTTGCTTAGGCTGTTAAGTTCAAACTCTGCCTTAAAACATAAGTGTTCACTAAGTTGACATTCATCCATCACAAAGGTTGCACCAGCCTCATTAACTCTTATATAAAACGTAGCTGTAATTATATTTACACCCCCCAATTATTAGAATAGTTGGTTCCAGTCCATATCGGCAGTTTCCCTGGTTGGAAAAACAACCAAGCCAATCAGAGCTCTGTTGGGGGATTAAGAGTGGGGGTGTCATCTTCAAGGTGACAGTAGCCATGTTTGCATGTACATATCTTTTGGCATATAAGCAAGCATCGCATTAGAAAAGCTTTATGAAAAAGGCAATATTTGACTGAACTACCTCAATTTTATTTCTGGGCAGTTAGACTTTCCACACAGACTGAGATGGATGGATGTACAAGCAGCTGGCGGAGCACAACAGGAGAATAACTAACCAGTGACTGATTATCTTCACTAATGTTTGGCTGGCGGTTGTGTGACACCCTGTTAGTTCTCACTAACCTCCTTAGTACAGGCTGCATATTGTGTGAATGTCTAAATCTAACCGTAAGAACCAAATGCATGTCAGTATTTTATTTATGAACGAGACAGGGTTTAACTGTTATGTGGCATTAATGCTTGTTTTTTTTTTTTTGACATTTTAAATTTGTATCTGATTCAGTCGAAGTGCATGAAAACACATTTCTATCAGAACTGAGTACACATGAACATGTTTTCAACTGAAGCTTAGAGCAGCCATGGTTGTTGATCATTTTTAAGTCCATCATGTAGGGTCGCAGCTAACATTTCTTTCAAGATTCAAGACCTTTATTTGTCCAGTGCATGCGCCCATCACAATTTCTTTCGAGCCCACGTTTTTTTGTCTTCAAATGTCTTGTTTTGTCCAAATATTCAGTTTACCATCACATAAAACAAAGAAAAGCATCAAGTCCTCATATTTGAAAAGCTGATACTAGGGCAAAGTTTGGCATTTTTGCTAATTGTCTAATGTCAAGAACAAGCATCACATTATTCATACTTCAGAAGCTGGAGCCGTCCACATGTCCCTCACCGGAAATTATTCTGCACAGAAATAGTCATATTTAAAAGATGCCAAGTTGTGGCACAAAACGACAGAATCAGTTCCAAAAGATCAGCCCATAACAGTGTGACATCAGTCAGGCTTTGCAGAGTGTGCTCCTCACCTCACTGATCTCTTTGGTTTCCTGTTTCAGATGTGACGAGCAGAGAAGAAGCTGCACTTCCCCCCACTGTTCCTCCTGTGAATGCTGCACCTCCCCCCGCAAGCTTTAACACCAACACACACCTCCTGTCTGCTGACCCCGCCCAGGTCAGACACACACCTGAAACACCAGGGAGGCGAGACGTCTGTTCCCATGACAACCAATAGATTATCATTAGAGAGAGGCAGCTTGACTGTTCAGAGATCTGACGTTATGTAAAGAAGGCATTATGTGACAACAAATCAAACTAATCATTTAGATTAGCAGTGTAGCAGTTTATCATTGAACAATATGTCTTAATATAAAAATGTCAAAGTATTCATTGTGAACAATGTTTAGATATTTGTGTTTGTTTCAGCTGGGCTCTAATGTTGCTTTGTGTGTCTGTCTGCAGGTACAACAACCGTTTGCCAGTCTGTCTGAACACACACTCTGTGGAGCTCCTACAAGCACTATTACTACTACTGCTACTACTACTACTACTACAAATACTGTCTGGTCAGTATCAAATACCATAATTTACTACACGTTAATTACAATATAACTCGATTTTTTGAGCCAAGCTTTTAATGTGAAACACCTGTGCAGGAAGTGTGAAGTTTCAACATGATGAGTAGGGGTGTGCAAAAAAATCGATTCAAATCGCGATTCATAGAATTCCAAAAATCGATTCATATTTTTTTTATTGTATGTCTACTGCAATCACATGGGAAAATGAACTACATTTACCTACTGTGAATGTTTGTTTTTTTTTAATCGAGAATTATTTTTGAATTGAAAATCAATTTTGAATCGAATCTTGAGCCTAAAAATTGATATTGAATCGTGACATTTTCTGAATTCTGCACCCCTAATGTTGAGTATTGATGGTAGCTTTTAAAAGAAAGAGGCAAAGTAGAGGTGTTGGAAAATGTTGAGAAAGTATTTGTGGTAAAAAGTTAAAGTGAGAGCAGCAGAGTGGTGAGTATGCGCTGACTCTGTTGTAGGCTACATTTTACTGAATATAAATATATATATATATATATATTCGGGCTGTCAAACGATTACATTTTCTTAATCGCGATTAATCGTTGAATTTCTATAGTTAATCGCGATTAATCGCATGTTTTATCACATGATTAAAATTCTATTATTTTGCATTTCAGAACTGTTTTTAAGTACATATTAACAATGGAAAGCAATTATTACCAGTGTATCTTGTTTGGGAATCAAATGAATGCAAAGAAAATTACTTTATGAACTTGATTTTAAGATTTGTATTTGTTTTATATATTTAATCTAGTCACACATTTGAATCTAGAGTCAATATTAGGGTTGGGTATTGTTTGGTTTGGATACCGGTGCTAAAGCGGTACTTTTAAAAGGGTACCGGTGCCTGAACCGAAGTTAAAAAAAAAAAGAAGGGTACTAAACAGTTGGCGACATTAAAGAATGGCTTGTTTATTGCTAAGGCCATATCGTCAAAATTAAATGTTTAATAATAATGTAATCACTATAACAATAACTTATTTCACTAGTAAATAGCTGTTGAATGACAAAAACAACCACCAGATGGGAAAAGGGCATTTAACTTTAACTTTGAATGCACCACGAGGCTGTAAATTACCAGTTTCATTGAACGCACCGTCTGTGTTTTTTCCGACAACAGCAGCTGCAGATTGTTACATCCCGGTGTCGGAATCCTCTATAGTGAAATACAGACAAACTTTACACCGTTTAGTGTTAGCTGTCAGCATTGTAACCGTGTTTAATCCAGCTACTAGCTAGCGGTAGGCTAACGTTAGCTGCTGTCGAGTACAGTGTTAACTAGCGTCACGTGCAGCGGTGTTTCTGTTGCCTGTAAAGTCTGTTTCAGAACATCAGAGAGAAGTGCAGACATATCAGTGGCACCAGAATGAGGCACCGAAATCCGCGTTGCTATTCCTGCAGCAGCAGGATGTGTTACGAGGAAGTACAGCAAAATAGTAGCCTGTTAGGCACGACGCAAAGCCGAGTGAAGTGAAAATAAATTTATAAATGGCGGCATGCGCTTAATACGATTAAAAAAAATTAACGCATTATGCTCGGCCCTTAATCGCATCGCGATTAACGCGTTAATGGTGACAGCCCATATATATATATATATATATATATATATATATATATATAAATAAATAAATAATACAAAAAGTGTTGGGTTTGCAAATTTAAAACAGGAGAGGATCAGAAAACGGGGAGGATTCTTATTAGTGTGATTGAATATACTTCTTAAAAATAAAGGCCTGCCTCTGATATACAGTAAGTCTGTTTTATATAAAGCTCTTTCTCTGTTGAGGTTAATAAAGGCCCTGGCAAATATTTGAAAATGTACAGCAGACAGTTGTACATCTACAGTTACTGCCACGACTTCTGCAAAGACTGAAACAGTTACTACACGGTACTATTAATACTGCAGTAAAGCTCCTGCCACTGCTGTTGTCACTTTATTAATGTAACTCAGGCGATACTGTGTTGTCGTTCAGGCCTCTCTCCTGCTAACAGGATCTGCAGGAAGTCAAGATGGAGGCAGGTGTAGTTTCGTATGTGTCCAACAGCAGGCGCAGCTGCTCCTCCTCTTAAATCTCACATGCTCTGTTTTTTTAAATTTTTTTTTAATTAGGCTTTATTGACCTACAACAGTAAAACAACAGAATGACAATTAGGAACATTAAAGATATTGATGTTGTTAAATAATGACAGGGGTGCTTGTGAAAATAAAATGAGCTAATAGGACAACGGAAGTGAGTGAACAGTAAGTGAATGATGAGAATATAAAAAGGTCTTCATCCCTCTCTCTTTCTCTCTTTCTCTCTCTCTCTCTCCTCCAGTTGTGTCTGCTGCTCTTCCTCCTCCAGACCAGTTGGAACCACTTGCTTCTCCTGCAGTGAAGCCTGCAGTCCTCTGCTCCCTTCTCACCAGCTCTCCCTCTCCTCCTTCAACAAAGACTTTATTACCCAGCTCTCCCAGCTCCTCAGCTCCACCCTGAAGGAGCAGAAGAGAAAGGAGGAGGAGGAGGAGGAGGAAGAGAAGGAGGAAGAGAAGGAGGAGGAGAGGGAGGAAGAGAAGAGGTCTGAATCCAGAGAGATTCAGACCCATGTAGAGGGCACTGAGGTGGGAAGTCCCAGGTAATTTAATCAGCAACCTTCTCTCACTGGTTTCTGGGAGTCCTAATGGTTTCTGAGATCTCTCTAAAATTCACGCATCTCCATTAGTGTCTTATGGTTTCCGGGATTTCTGGGACTTCCAGGAGTTCCTGCTGGTTTCCAGTGGTGGAATGGAACTAAGTGCATTTACGCAAGTACTGTACTCAAGTACTAATTTGAGGTACTTGTACTTTACTTGAGTCTTTTCTTTTCATGCCACTTTCTACTTCTACTCCGCTACATTTCAGAGAGAAATATTGTACTTTTTACTCCTATCTGACAGCTTTAGTTACCAGTAACTTTACACATTAAGATAAAATATGTTTTATTATAAATGAAACTACCCAACAATATAACGTCCTATGAGTACAGCGGTAATGATTAGACCATTAAACACTTAGTTGGTTGACAGAACTGTTTGGATCGTTTCCAGTTTCTAAAATGATGAAAAGATAGTTCTGCATTGAGTACTTTTACTATGAATACTATTAGTACATTTTCCTAATGACACTTTTACTTAAGTAACATTTTCAATGCAGGACCTTTACTTGTAACAGAGTATTTTTACAGTGTGGTATTAGTACTTTTAATTAAGTAAAGGATCTGAATACTTCTTCCACCACTGCTGGTTTCTTAGATTGCTAAACGTCCTCAAGGGTGTCTGACATCCCCTAGATTCCCGGTGGCTTCTGGAGTCCCCTAAATGTCCTGCTAGTTTCTGGGATTCTCAGAGGTTCTTGCTGGTTTCTAGGCTTTCCAGAAATGGCTGCTGTGTTTTTGGGGATCTGACTGGTTGCTGAGATCCCTTAAAAGTTCCTATGGTTTTGATGATTTTCAGATGTTCCCACTGGTTTCTGAGATTCCCGGTGGGTTCTTAGAGCTCTTCAAATTCTCACTGATGTCTGCAATACCCTAAAATTCAGACTGGTTTCTGATTGGATGATTGATAAAGTTTATTAGACAAATTAATTAAAAAATAAAGACTAATCGCTCATCCTGAGCAGCAAGTGTTTACATAAAAGGAAAAGTCAGGATAAAACATAAATAGCCATAGGCTTATTTCCACAGAAATGGGGAGTGCACAGGATTGGGGTCAAGAGATCTTTTAAAAACGGTTTTCCTGTGGCCGGGTTAGCTCCGTTGGTAGAGCAGGCGCACATATATAGAGGTTTACTCCTAGACGCAGCGGCCACGGGTTTGACTCTGACTTGTGGCCCTTTGCTGCATGTCATTCCCCCTCTCTCTCCCCTTTCATGTCTTCATCTGTCCTGTGAAAATAAAGGCCTAAAAATGGCCTAACAAATAATCTTAAAAAAAAAAAAAAAAAAAGTCACACGGCTTTCTGGGATTCTGACATGTCCCTGCTTGTTTATAAATTCACAGAATTTTTTGGGATTTACAGCAGTTTCTGAGATGATGGAGTGTCCAATAAATGACAAGTTTGTATTTTTGTAAGGCAAGGCAAATTTATTTATATAGCACATTTCAGCACAGGGCAACTGTTACATAAAACAATATAATATACAATGTCTATTAGGGCTGCACAATATATGTTTATATGTACCCATATTGCGAAAGACTTTTTGTGTTAGTTGAAAGAAAATATCAGTAGAAAACTGCACTTTAAAATGTAACATGTAAAATGTCATTTTTAGTGGTTCCTTTTTATATTCAATTCAATGTTCAATTTGTTCAATAAAAGAATGTTGGAAATGATTTCCTTTCATTTGTTTCAAATTCAACAAGCAGTTTGTTGTATTTCAGCAGGATACTGAAAACAGCAGAAGTGCAGAACTAAGTACACTTTAATATCTGTTTATTTATCGCAAGTAATATCGTTATATCGAAATATTCAACAAAGCATATTTTCCTCATATTGTGCAGCCCTAATATCTATGTATAAATACTCCAATGACAAAATACCTAAAAAAGCATGATTCTGGATTCATCCACTGCTTTATGCTCATTATTCCAGTCCAGGCTCCAGGGATGGATATTTCGAGATGGGTCTGGATGACTCTGTTGAGGAGTCGGTCTGCTCCTCCTCCAACACGTTGCTGGCTGTTCCTCCTGCAGAGGAGCCTGGGGGCCACCAGGGGGAGCTGTGTGAAGATGAGGAGGAGGATGAGGATGAGGAGGTGCAGGTGCAGGTCAGCAGGGTTCTGTGGTGCTACTGTCTTCAGGTGAAGGAGGAGGTGGAGCAGAAGGAGGCCTGCCTGGTGCTGACGGACCGGCTGTTGGGCCTGCTGTACCTATCCGATGATGTCACATGGACCAATCAGGACGCAGGTAAGCACACAATCCGCCTCAGTTGTCTCTATACAAACAAATTTCTGCTCTTGTTTTTTTATTTATGTTTGAATGGATTGTGTTTTGCTACCCACTGTGGATTAAATGAGTTCATCTGAGGCCTCCCTAATGTAGCAGGAATATTAACCAAGCGATAACTAACAATTAATTCAGGGACACTTCTTTTTCCACTGTGTCGTTTAAAGTATACTTCCAAAGTCTTTTTCTTCCTCCCCTTTCTTTTTTCATCACAAAACTCGACAGCAGACAATAAACAATGCCTCACTGTCAAAGGTAATCCACCATGGCTTTGTTCAGCACTAGCTCTCTTCATTCACCTTCTAGCTCTCTCTGGCTGTTGAGCCGGCCAGGAGGGGCTAACTTTGAACGCTGTGTGTTTACAAACCGTTAACAATACTTACTATGTATTATACCTTTTAATATGCAAATAATTGTCAAAAAAGCCAAACTTTTTCCTAGTTTCAGCTTCTCAAATATGAGGACTTGATGCTTTCATTTGTTTTATGTGATAGTAAACTGAATATATTTGGGTTTTAGACTGTTGCTCGGGCAAAACAAGCAATGAAAAGATACATTTTATAGACCAACAAGTAATCCGTGAATCTAGAAAAATGGATTGCATGAAAAAAATGTTGCAGCCCTAATATATACAGTAGATGACATAATGTGTGGTAGAGATGTTTGCAGGTGCAGAAATGATTTTGAAATATTAAGAGCCATGTGTTTTCCGGTTCTCAGACCAGGAGCAGAGGCCACCTGTGGAGGAGGTGCTGTCCAGCCTGCAGGTGGACCTCCTGCTGCCATACTCCCAGCTCCTTCTCTCCTCTCAAGCCGAGCTCCCTGACTCCTGCCTGGCCTTCGGTCTCCGAGCCGGTCCGACCCGCTGGTACATCTTCTTCGAGGCAGAGGAGCTCCGGCAGATCAGGAGCGAGCTGACAGTGCTGATCCAGGTCAGAGAGCAACACATGAGCCACTTAAAGTCCCTACATTTGAAAAGGACAAAGCCCAAACGGTCTCTTAAGCCCCCCCCCCCCACAAGGGAGAGTGAATGCGTGTGCATGAGCAGTGATTGACACGCAATTAGACACCACCCCTGGCCCTGATTGGGGGATCTGAACAGGGTTCAGGATTTTTGCAAATCGCACTACAGGCTGTAGGTGGTGCCAGAGGAGCTGGATTTTAAATTTAAATGACCTGCCTAATGTAGTTCTACTCAAACATAGGGTCAGTTTCAGCAAATATTTAAATATTACAACTTTCTCCCAGTAGAGAGCAGTGCGGTTCAGTACTTAGAAATTCTATTTGCATACATGACATGTCATGAGTAAAGACATACAATTGACACAAACGTACAGTTCAGTCTGTAATTGGGTCAAAGAGAGCTTTACTTTCTGCTGTATTATTATGTAGAAACATGTATAAGATGCCTCAACACAAAGGACACAGGTATCGTCAGGTGGTCTGTCTGTCGTTATGTCAGCACTTGGGAAGACAAAAACCTTGTCATTTGTTTCTCCAGGCAGCGAAGTCTCAGACTGACCCGGAGCATCCCAGCACTCCTCAGCTCTTCCCCCGCTCACTCATCAACTCCTGGGAGCTGGAGGAGAGTCAGGGAGCCCAGGGAGGCTATCCTGCTTTCATCCTTCCCTCCTCCTCCTCCTCCTCTTCCTCTGCCCCAGACACCCACCCGCTCCTGTCAGACATCTTCTCCAAGAGGGAGGACCCCAGCCTCCTCTCTCTCCTCTTTCTCACCCACCGACACCTCTGGGTGCTGAAGATGGACTTCAGAGAGCTGGCAGAAAGAGAGAGGAGGCCGGCTGACCGTCATCACTCCTCCTCCTGGTGCAGGCTGGTCCGTGTGCCCCTCGGCTCCGTGATGCTTCACCCCAGAGAGAGAGCTTCTCAGGTCGGGGACAGAACCTGCAACACCTCCTGCCCCGACCCAAAACACCACCAAAGGTACAGAGGCTGGGATTGGATGAATGGATGTTTAACTCTATAGACTGTAGGGCTGGGTATCGTTCAAAAATGTTCGATACCGGTACCAATACCAATATCGGAACTTCGATACCGGTTCCTGAACGATACCACTTTCATAAAATCCATTTTAACAAAATGAAATTACAGCATTACACATTACGGCACAAATCTTTTTATACATTTTTCAGCTCCTACTACATGAGCCGTCTCTGTGTGTAACTTAGTTAACTTAGTTTTTCCTGCGTGTCTCTACGGCGTTAGCCAGCCAATCGGCAGCATTATTAGATCTTGGTAGAAGCATACTGCATGCTGATTGGCTCACTGACGCTGATGAGATTTACTCCTTAGATATTGGATTGGAATAATGAGGCATTTTTCGATACTCGATACAAAGGAGACAATTTGGTCGGTGCCTAAAAATGATTGAAATCGGTACCCAGCCCTACTAGACTGTAACCTTGTTTTTGTGTGTTTTTGCCAAACAGATGTAATTACTGACGCACACTCTGGTATGAAGTTCCATACTTGTTTGTCTTACGTTTGTACGATTTGAAAGTACTTGTGTGTCTGCAGGAAACTGGATTAAAAAACTGACAATAGCATCAATATGTTTATCTCTGTTTGCCAGGGTTTGGGCTAGCCAAGTAAGTAGTGTTGGTATATTTATTGATAAATAGTGAGATTTATGTATTTCTTTATTTTTTATTTTCACATACTGTTCATGTTTTACACTGAGAATAATACCAATGTTGCTTACTTGTGGAATAAGGAATATTGAAGTTCCCAGAATACATTCTGATAGGTGCTTTTGATATGTATCTGATTTAACTGAATCATTAATAAGCAAACTGAACTGAATCAAAATGAATTGAAAATCATATTGTATTTTGCAGTTAATTTGTCTTCTGCTTTACCATTTACAGTTTCCATTCAGTGCTGACCTTTTATCAGTGTATCGTTAACATGCACATTTATTTAATCAGTGTATAACATTTTGTTTTACTTGATTAGGTTTACTTATTGATAAAATTAAACTACTTTGAACTATTCAAATATCTATTTTTGCACGTTATGCTCATGAGAAGGCAAACATAAGTGTAAAAGTTATTAAAATGATTCCTGTGGCACACAAAGATGAATGTCTTTGTAAAACAGACTAACATTCTAAAATTGATTATTGAGATTTAATGTTGTCATTATTGTTTGCTCTATTCTTTAGTTTCTTTGCTCCTAAGTATTGTTATTATCTGTATGTTAACCACCATGTTGTGTCCAGGAGGAGTCACACTGTGGAGCTGCTGCTGGGCGGTCAGAGGCTGCTGCTGCTCTTCCCTCTGGCCCAGAACAGGAGCTCCTTCCTGGGGGAGCTGAGCCAGCGGAGAGCCTCTCTGGAGGGGCTGAAGATGATCGCCCTGCCCCAGCCCTGCAGGCCCTGTCCACAGCAAGGTGAAGACCGACTACCTGCTTATGCACTCAGATCAAGAAGGGAATTTTCTTCAGGTCTTATTTCAGCTGATGGTTTCATTTAGTTTGACCCTTGCTGATTTGTTTGACCCGTTGTTGTTGTTGTTGTTGTTGTTGTCGTGTTCTCAGGCCGTCACAGATCCACAGACCAGTGCTGTTGTACCAGTACAAGGAAATCGCACAGCACCAGCAGGTAGACTTCTGAAGCCCTTCTGTTTAGTTCAACATAGATTACTCTCTCTCCATGTAATTCTTCTTGTTGTGCCTGCACTTAGAGCTGCATGCTAATAATAATAATAATAAATTGAAGTTATATAGCGCTTTTCACAAACTCAAAGTCGCTTAATATCACGCTTATACTTTGATTAAGGCCACACTTTGGCCCTGTTCTTATCTGGTTTTAAAATCCGTCCTGAGTGATCCAATCACAAGTGGACAGCTCTAACTACGTTAGTTCACACCAATGTGTCTCTACATGCTCCTGAGTGAGCAAATATCCTACATATTTGTGAATTTGGGTACGTTTTATGAAACTAAAAATAAGGTTGTTGTATAATGGCGGCCCCTGGGACTTTTGTGCCGCCGACACAGCTGCTTTTTCTAGGCATCAGTTTTTTCACATTGAATGGGCACATCCATTGCAAGAATAAATAATAGTAGGGTAGGTAGAGTAGGATCACATAGGCTTCTCTAACAAGGACGCCAGTGGATGTGCATTAACAACAAAATCCTAGACTTGGCTGCTGAACTAAGTTTAGTGAAATAAAAGGACATGACCCATTTTCTTATAATT
Source organism: Sander lucioperca (assembly GCF_008315115.2). Taxonomy (NCBI): domain Eukaryota; kingdom Metazoa; phylum Chordata; class Actinopteri; order Perciformes; family Percidae; genus Sander; species Sander lucioperca. The sequence continues at coordinate 928,542 of NC_050188.1, forward strand.
ATGCCTCAGGGGGCACTGCAAGGTCTATTTTTTGTAAATCATTTAGCAAACATCGGGGAGCACAGTGTGTCATCTTTTTTTTCCCACAGCAATCCTGTAGCTATCCTTAGAGATGACTTCTTTCTGTTGTTGATATTTTTATGTATTTTACTTATGTCTCTCTCTCCCTCCTCCTCCTCCTCAGCTGGGACTCCTCCCTCCTCCAGGTGGAGGAGAACCATCCGTCCCCCCACCTCACCCCAGGTCTCTCCCCAGGACTGAAGCTTCTGGCTGGGCTTGGAGAACAGCAGCTGCTGACCTACTTCCACAGATATATAGCAGTGGTAGGACACGCATGCATGCACGCACGCACACACACACACACACACACACACACACACACACACACACACACACAGAGACACACACACACACACACACACACACAGAGACACACACACACACACACACACACACACACACACACACTCACACACTCACACACAACCTTTTATTGTCACTGTAATGTTTGTTAGGCACAAGCCTGTAGATGCCTAAATACTATACACTATAAAAGTACAACACTGAATTTAACACAGAATAAGAGAATAAAGTGTCCAGTACTGGAAGCAAGTCTTCGGTCTCTAGAATGTCAGGAAATAGCAAAAATTGTTGATCACAAAATCCCAGAGCCCGCGGTGATGCTGTAAAACAACTTCACTTAAAGTTATCAATTATCAAAATAGTTGCTGATTAATATTCTGTTGACAGACTAATTTTTTGCCACCTTGCCCTTGTTAGTTTAGGCAGAGCCAAGGACAGCATGTAGAGTTTAGAGTCAAGCTGTGACACAACAGTCAATGAAGATACAGAAAAGTCACCTCAAACAATGTTAACATGCTCGCTTTCCATGATTTCTTTAGAAGGAAATTGTCAGTCAGATGACTCAAGTCCGTTCTATTTAGAATTGTTATCAGTCCTAGTAATGCAGATTTTTTTTTTGTGATTGTTGGCAATTTATGCGGCGAAAGTGCAGCGTATTTGAAAAAATGTGGCCCCCGCATAAATATGCGGACTTTGGCTGATTATGCATTGAATTATGCGATCGCATAATCACGTTTTTCTGGAGGGACTGATTTATGACTAGTGATGAAACCCAGTTGGTTCTTTTTCTGTCTGAGCTCGAAGAACGACTGTTCTCCCACTGCAAAGATCACTTTTAACGTCAGGAAAAGACACATTTTGTGCCGTCTTTGTTTAAATTCCAACTCCACTTGTTTCCTTTTTTGTGTCAGTCTGAGGTGGAGGAGGTGAGACAGGTCTTGTGGCTGTCTGTGGTTCTCTACAAGTCTCCAGAGTCTGAGCTCACCTGCTGTCTGCTGCTCTCCACTGATACAATCTACTTCCTGTTGGAAGACTCCGCCTCCACACTTGGCCATCACTCAGGTATGATTAACTGACATGACTGGTTCAGTCAGAG
>NC_050188.1:935000-955000 GCF_008315115.2 Sander lucioperca
TAATGTTGTGTAATGTATATTGTGATAATAATGTCAGTGATGTTTGCACAACTTTTTTCCATTGCTCCCAAGTGGCGAAAAAATCCCTGTAACTGACTTTACTGGTACTTTTGTATCTGCTTCTGTTTAGGATCGTTATTTATAAACTCATTTATAGAATAATTATTACTCTATTCTTCAGGTCCAGATCCCCAGCATCCTGCCCAGCCAAGGCTCCACTCTCTCAGGCCACTCCTCCTCTGTTTCTGGCTCCAGCCCATCTCCTGTCCTCCAGCCCAGGACTTTGATCCTGACCAGCACCGACGTGTTCCTATTGGACGAGGACTACGTCAGCTATCCTCTGCCCGACTTCGCCAAAGAACCTCCCTCCAGGTGAGCACACAGGAAGTCCTGCCCTCCCTGTACCACAACATTTCAAAACCTTTGCCTATGTTTTATCCAGGGGAGTCACTTAGGAGCTGAATTATTTACAGCGACGGCTTCAGGTTCGGGAGGCTGGGCCGACAAACTTCAAACAACAAAATCTGAACGCTGCAGAGTTGGGTGTTTGGCAGAAAGCTAAAAAAAAACAAAAAAAAACTGTCTCCTCGTGTTTGTACTCGTTTGCTGCAGGAAAAGAGGAAGAAGAGGAGACACTGACTGACTGAAGTACTGTCTGTGACGTAGATGGTTCTTCAGTCACGGGGGACTTAGGGAAAATAACAAGCTAAGATCAATATTCACTGAAGTCTAAACACAGAGAGGCAGAGCATCGAATCAGTCCTCGTTAGGATGAGCAGGAAGCAAGAAAGAAAAGAAATAAAACATGCCAGTGTTATTATTCTGATAATCGGAACTAATTGCCATTTCATTTCACTTCATTATTCAGTCTGACATCGTGTTCGTGTTAGCTGTTTTCGGTTTGGGAGGGGGATTATTTAACCAATCAGCGGTGACTGACGTATCTGGCCCGTTGACATCATTTTCATTAGCTTGGAGCATATCTTTTGTTGATCAAAAAAAAAAAAAAGACATGTAATGTAATGATCAAAAATCGTGTCGATTTAAGAGCTGTTCATTCTGTAAGATGACTTATAACGACCTCTACATCTGTGTCCATTTTTGGGACCTTATTCTGGCTCCGCCACAAGATTTTTTTAATCTTTCTTAATCCTGCCCACAAAGCTCCGATTTGCTCACTGTTTTTTTTTTTCCAACCAGGGAAACAGCCATTACCTGACCTGTTTTAATCACTGATCATCAGATATGGATGGCTGTATAAGATTTGTCATTATAACGGTAGCAAAATATGAACCAGATTTGAAATGGTCTATTTTTATTCCCCCAGTAAACGGAACATTTGAAATTCTAAATGCAGTTTTTAACCAAGCGTAGCACTTCTGAGACCCACATGAGAATTTCTTTTGCTGAAACAGAAGCAGCGACAGATTCATCAGCCCAGAGGCAGAGCAGATCTGCTGTGTCACTCTCTGTTAGCGTGGAGATCATTAACTGAAACTGCTGCTTGCTGTTTGTTTGTGTTGCTCTGCAGTTTACTGACTCACTATGTCGTTCACGAGGAGCCTGTACCAGTGTTTTAACTGAGTTACAATCGGAACCATCGACTGAGCTTCAAACAGCTGATACAAATCCATTAAAGGTCCCATGACATGGTGCTCTTTGGATGCTTTTATATAGGCCTTAGTGGTCCTCTAATACTGTATCTGAAGTCTCTTTCCAGAAATTCAGCCTTGGTGCAGAATTACAGCCACTAGAGCCAGTCCCACAATGTGCCATTTCTGTGTCTGTAGCTTTAAATGCTATTGAGGAGGAGAGGGGGAGGGGGGGGGGGGGGCAAGGTGGAGAGTGGGGGTGTGGCCTTGACCAGCTGCCACTTTGCTCGTTTGAAAGCCATGATGTCTCTCTCTCTCTCATGGGTGGGCCAAATTCTCTGGGCGGGCAAAGCAGAGAAAGGGGAGGTAACCTTGCTACTTATGACGTCATAAGGAGAAGATTCCAGATCGGCCCATCTGAGCTTTCATTTTCTCAAAGGCAGAGCAGGATACCCAGGGCTCGGTTTACACCTATCACCATTTCTAGACACTGGGGGACCGTAGGCAGGCTGGGGGAACTCATATTAATGTTAAAAAACCTCGTAAAGGGAAATTTTCATGCCATGGGACCTTTAAAAAAAAAAAAAAAAAAAAAAAAAAATTCTTGATCAGCCGGCATTCCTAATAATAAACTTGAAAATGAAAACACACCACGTTTAATTGATATTTTCATAATAACAATGTATCAAAACAACAATGTGAAAAGGGTCATAATGACAGTATGGTAGTAGTCATCCTTGTGTCCTCCTACAGGGAGCGGTACCAGCTGCGAGAGGCTCGGAGGATCCGGGACCTTGACCGGGTCCTGCTGGGGTACCAGACGTACCCTCAGGCTCTGACCCTTGTGTTCGATGACCTGCCCGGTCCCGACCTGCTCTGCCACCTCACCATGGACCACTTCGCCGCCGCAGGGGAGGAGGCCCCGCCCAGAGGGAGCGGAGCCAGCTGTGGCGCGGAGGGCGAGGTGCAGTGGTGCGTCTTCGTCCCCGGAGCGGACAGCAGAGAGAGGCTGATCTCACTCCTCGCTCGCCAGTGGGAGGCGCTGTGCAGCCGGGAGCTTCCCGTGGAGCTCACCGGCTGATTGGTGGATGCCGGACAGATGGATGAGGGTTCATCACCTTAGCTGGTCGTTGGGAGCTGATTGGCAGGTGGAGTCATCGTATGACCGTATACACACAGATTCAGGGCTTGGTTAGCTGTTTAAAGGTCTTAATATGCTTTAAACGGAGTAGTTTGTACAAAGTGTTGACTGCTGACCATGTCTGAAGGCAAAGCTTTTCCGAGCTTCTGCGAATGGTCACACTGAAAGGCAGCCTGTCGTCATGGAGACGTGCGAGATGCAATGAATTAATCAAATTGGGATAATGATTTATGTTTGGTCTCTCCTTGAAGGCAGTCATCATGTTGCACTCGATTGTTCTCATGAAAAGTGGCAGAAATCTTGATTGTGTAAAGAATAAAGTTTAAATCCGGTCTACTGGTGATTGTTGGATTCGGAGGTGGTTTCAGACGATCCAACAATCGCACGTAGTTTGAAGCATAATGGAGCCTTGAGTCGTACTTTGATTGAAAGGGATGTGGCTTTGCTCAAACACCGTTTGGTGTCCGCTACAGAAAAAAACACTGAGGGTTAATTGGACTCAACAGATACCAGACTGCCATTACAGATCTGTGACCTCACAAGAAGCCTAAATAGTGGGAGTTTCAGGCACACAACTTTACCTTCTTGTAAAGTGTCTCACATGGAGCAGACTTGACAGACGGACGGATGGGTGTTGCACAACAGGGGGCGCTGCAGACAGTCCACAGGAGTTAAAATACATTTTAATCAACATTACCTTAAAGGAACAGTTTGTCATTTCTGGTAAATCCTCCTGTTATCTGTCCTCTCCAGAGTCAGATGAAAAGATTTCATCTCTGTGTCCAGTACAAATATAAATCCAAGACGTGTTAGCTTAGCTTAGCCTTAGCCTAACAACTCCAAAGCTGTCTGATTTACATGTTATTTATGTTAAGTTGCTCTTAAAACCAAAAATATTTTTTACATTTACAGTCTGGCTCTGGGTGAGGTGACAAGAGGATATCTGAATGTTTTGGACTTTTGTTTTAAGACACACTCTCACACACACACACACACACACACGCACGCACGCACGCACGCACGCACGCACGCACGCACGCACGCGCGTGTGTGCGCACAGCTGCTCGGCACAATCTGCTTTCTGAACATTTTATTCCTTGCACATTGTAATTGATTAAGCAGTATTATTGGACAGTATATTGAAGCTTTTTTTATTAAAAATAAATTAATATAATAATGTTTTGGGACAGACAAATGTTTTCCATTCTGAAGCAGATTTTGTAGTAAACACAAATATCCTGATATTTCAAAAAATAACTCTTAAATGTCATATTTAGCATTGTCATTGAGTATTATTTTTTTTATATTTTTTTGTTTTATTTTATTGTATGTTATGTTTTCCGTGCATTATTATCAACAAATGGGAAGCCAGACAGAGTTGAACCCTGCCAACCTTCACCAATGTTTACGTTACATGTTGTCTTGTTAAAGGGGAATGCCACTGAATTAAAGTGAAAATGAAAACTCTACATGTACTGTAAGAATCCTGTTTGGTATAGCGACAGCGGTTTGAATCCGCAGTCTGCACACATTTCAGCTGATGCAGCAATTAAACCAGAAAACCAGTCTGCCTGACAAGATGCAAATCACTCCATGTTTCTGTTGGGGTGCTATAATGGACACAGTCACTGCAAAGATCTATTTTAATATGTATTATTAAATCCAAAAATCTTAAGTGTCCTACAACAAGTTTAAAAATGTGCCAATGGTGTAAGTTTATTCCCCATTTCAATACATATTAGGTTTCAAGAGATTTCTTCATAGAAGTGCAGTGATCATCAATAATAGATCATTATTACCGTGATCTGCCTTGCTTTGGCCAGCCTTCTACTGTTTACCTTGTAATTGTCGTGATGAAAAATGAAATTATTGCTGTCGTGACAACTTTTCAGAGTTGCTAAATCCAGTCTCATAGTGTTATAAACCACGGGGCAGCGTTTGGCGTCTAATAAGCCTTAAAACTCAGGAATATGTTAGCAGGCATTTAGCAGACTGAAAACAGCCCTGCATTAAAACAACGCATGTTCAAGCAATTCAAAGTGCTTAAAGTGCTCATATTATGCTTTTTGGCTTTTCCCTTTCCTTTATTGTGTTATATATCTTTTTTGTGCATGTAATAGGTTTACAAAGTGAAAAATCCCAAAGTCCACCCAAAGAGACTTACCATCTTCCAGAGAAAACACTGTTCACAAACTGCTCCAAACAGCTCTATTGACAAACGTGCGTCACTTTGTAACACACGTTATAATGCTCGCCTAGCTGCTAGCATGGCACGACCTCATGCTCTGCAACTGACAAGCTAGCAGTGCTTACTGCAGATGTGCGACTCCCAACAAAGACGGTACAGAAGTGAGATGCCTCACTCTGTTCCTAAAACAGAGAGCTCAACACACAGGGTGAAAAGAGGAGCTGCAGCAATGTGCAGTACAACAAAAATATGGAGTTTTCCGAAACCACATAAAGAGCACTTTACATAAGACATAGAAGGCAAAAGAAAAGAAACCTAAGACAATGTAAAAAGAAATCAATAGAATACAATATAAAAAGTAAAATATAAAAATGAGCTAAAAACAGAACAAAAATGACAGTGTAGCTAAAGTGCAGTGCAAGACATAAATGAATAGTCCCAAATTGTATTCAATAAAAGCCAGAGGCTGAGTATCAGGTCAATAATTCGACTTTGTTTTCAAACTGACTGATTGTGTTTCTTTGCGTCAAACTTATTTTTTTTGTGGTGACACCATGTTCCCTCATATCTGCTATTACCTTTGTGAGTAAAATGTTATTATAACTGGTAGAAATGACCAACTTAACTAAATTGTAATAAAACTGAAGAAAAACAAATAATCAGAACAACGCTGTACAGTGAATCATCAGAGATGTCCACTGAGGGTCTAACATTCATCAACAGAGGGTTTGTAAACAGCTTCCACTCTCTTGAAGAAAGAACTATTTTACTGTGTGAGACAGGTTTTAGGTTTATGCTCAATATGGACTGACAACTTAGAGGACTGCAATGGGACCAGATCCTGTCAGAATATTTGGCTACTGACTCTTCAGAAATGGGGTAACTTCACACGTGTAACATTAGGTTCCCGAGTGAGCCACCACATCACTTGAGATATGAGTTGATGCAGATTATTTAGGACTGACGGTTAAGGTATTTTGATATTTTGTGCGAATAGCATTTCCTATAAACCCTTAAAGACTTTATGGAGAACCTTTTGTGTCCTGCAGGGCCGTAAATACCATTGAAGACACTGATGTCATGTCTTTGAAATGATTCTCTGAATTTGGGAGTTCCAAACTAACGAGAATTTTACATTCAGTTCAGTGTTTCAAGATGTTATCCTCTTATTAAACTACATTTAGGTCAAAAAAAAAAAATAATTGTCGTGTCAGCAGTTCATCGCTCTCGATTCTCAGTAAGGTTTTGATGACTTGGTGGTTCAGCAGCACGAAATGCACCACCACCTTTCAACTTGTTTAACTTCCTCTATTTCCTGTCTGTCGGGGCTGCTGGTCATGAAATTTAGCTGATTTCCTTTTGAGGGACACTTAAACAGGCCGAGGGCAGAGATACTGTACTAGGAAATGTGATCAGCAAAACTGGCGACCTGACCTGTGATTGGTATTCTCTGGGTTCCATTAGGTCAAATGACCAATAGGAAAGAATTCCAGGCTCTGCTCTCATATGAAAAAAACTGTAAATTAGTTTTTTGAAATTTAATTGCATGGAGAAATTAGATTAGAATGTAACAAAGTGACAGTGAGTGTGCCAAGATGATATGACAATGTGTTTTGAAAAACAGTCTGGCTGGGAAACTACTCTGGAGATCATCTGCCAAGCTTGTTTTTTGTCCAACTAGTTTGTTAGCAGCATATCTATCAAACTTCTCAATATATTTTCATTAAATTTGTTGCAAAATTCAGCTATTGGCCCAGAACAATTGACTACATTTTGATGTTGAATCAGGATTTCTTCACATGATTTCTTCACATTCAAATTGGGTCATTACTATTTTCTCATGAAGCACTTTCATGAATGAAAACAATCACGTATATGCTATGAATGCTAAACACTAAATTAATTCTCATGCATAGATGCAGCTAAAAATGTTATAAGCATTTTCTGTTTATTTACATTACAAATTTAGAAGTGTGTGCTGCCTAGGTGTAAGGCCTATTATGCACTTAAGTGAGTTTTTTACCTTACACTAGTATTAAATGGCATTATCTCAGTGCTGTGTATAAGGCCTCCATATAAGGTTACTGGTAGGTAGGCTACAGGAGTCAGAAAGATTGTACCCAACCTGAAAATGACCATTGACCTACAACACATCCATGGTGACCTATATCTATGCATGGTGACCACCTAGTTTTTTTCAGGTTAGCTAATGGTTTCAGCTTAGCAGCCACAACTTTCTGGTTCAGGCTAACAATTCAGTTTAGTAGCAATTGTTTTTATTCAGGTTAGCTAAGCGTTTGGTTTAGCAGTAGACCTAAAGCAGTTCTGGTTAGTTAACAGTTCAGTTTATCAGCTATAACAGATCAAGGTAAGTTTACGGTTAAGTTAAACGACTAAAACAGTTTGGCACAGGTTAGCTGACGGTCCAGTTTAACAGCTATAACAGTTTGGCACAGATTAGCCAACAGTCCAGTTTAATTGCTAAAATTACAACATTTTGACACAGGTTGGCTAACAGTCCAATTTTTAAGTTATTGGGTTCAGGTAAGCTAACAGTTTTATCAGCTAAAACAGTTTGGTTCAGATTAGGCTAGCTAGCAGGTCAGGTAAACTAAAGTTTAAATTGACAGCTAAACTGACAGTTTGGTTCAGGTTAGCTAACAGTGTAGTTTAGCAGCAAAACTTTTGTTAAGGTTAACTAATGATCCAGTTTAGAAGTAGATTTTTAATTCAGGTTATTTTACAGTTCAGTTTAGCTGCTAAAACCGTTTGTTTCAGATTAGCTAACAGTCCTGTTTAGCAGCAATTTAGTTCCTATTAGCTCAGTTTAGCACCAAATATGTTGGTCAGGTTTATTTACCGGTTCAGTTAATTCTGTGAAAGCATATTTTTCACCCTGGTTGGTTATCCCATAGTTTGAAAACCACTGGTAATCCGGTGAAGTTGAACATTAAAGTATGTATTCATGGTACTATGAGGTGTTCTAGGTATTTTCTGTTGAATCCAGTTAAAGTCTCATTTGATAAACAGCAGAGAGACAACAGGGAACACCAGAGGGATGTGACACTGATAGTAAATCCTTTCTCACTTCCTCTTATCTTTCATGTTTTTTCTTGTCTGTTCGACTGTCTTCCTGCTCAGAGTGCTGATTGGAGAAGTTTGTTGAGGTTGAGACGGTCACAGGGACATGGGCTGAGAGACATCCACGACCTATGGCTCGGGCCTCTATCTCTCTCTCTCTCTTTACGCCTTGATTCATGTTTTTTTTCACTTTTTTCAGGAGTCAGCACTGAGTGACTGTGTGTGTGTGTGTGTGTGTGTGTGTGTGTTTGTTGGTGCCATTATGCAACACTCAAAGGTAACAAATATCATGGCGTCCTTCACACAATGTTTTACAATGTACATGTTTTAATTCGCTTGTCTTGTATTTAATCAGGCAGTCTCAAGGTGTCATAGATGTGAGTTCCTGTCATGAGTGATTCCTGTCTGACAGGAAGCAGCATGTGAAGCTGGGGAAACACATCTTCGACTCACAGACCATCAGCACCAGATCCCCCCAGGGCTGCGTTCCTTCTCCTCTGCTCTTCTCCCTGTACACCAACAGCTGCACCTCCAGTCACCAGTCTGTCAAGCTTCTGAAGTTCACGGACGACACCTCCCTCATCGGACTCATCTCTGATGGAGACGAGTCCGCCTACAGGTGGGAGGCTGACCACCTGGTGACCTAGTGCAAGCAAAACAATCTAGAGCTCAACGCTCTAAAGTCAGTGGAGATGGTTGTGGACTTAAGAAAGAACCCAGCCCCACCTGCCCCCATCACCCTCTGTGGCTCCACAATCGACACTGTGGAGTCTTTTCGCTTCCTGGGAACTACCATCTCCCAGGACCTCAAGTGGGAGCTGAACATCAGCTCCCTCGTGAAGAAAGCACAACAGAGGATGTACTTTCTGCAGCAGCTGAAGAAATTCAACCTGCCAAAGACAATGATGGTGCACTTCTACACAGCCATCATAGAGTCCATCCTCACATCCTCCATCACCATCTGGTACGCTGCTGCCACTGCCAAGGACAAGGGCAGGCTGCAGCGTGTCATTCGGTCAGCTGAGAAGGTGATTGGCTGCAATCTGCCGCTGCTCCAAGACCTATACGCCACCAGGACTCTGAAGCGTGCTGGAAAGATTGTGGCTGACCCCTCCCACCCCGGACACAAGCTCTTTGAGCCACTCCCCTCTGGCAGGAGGCTGAGGTCCATCAGGACCAAAACCTCACGCCACACAAACAGTTTTTTCCCCTCCGCCACTAGCCTTCTAAACAAGGCCCGGAATCCATCCTGACTCTCTCCACACCCCACCTCTGGCTCCTCATGCCACTGTACCTACTCTGCTGTAGCGTTCCTTTTTACTACTATTTAACTTATTTTACTATTTACTTAAATTTATTTTATCGTTATTAATACATACTGTGTGTATATGTTTATACTTATATTGTTTATATTCTTTTTATCCTTCTTATATTTGAATGTGTGACATGCTCCAACAACACCATGACAAATTCCTTGTATGTGCAACGTACTTGGCAATAAAGCCCTTTCTGATTCTGATTCTGATTCTGATTCTGAGACCATCACAGAAGTCAAAACAAAATTAATCCAGAGTAATACACAATCAGAATCACAATCAGCAGCACACAGAGACATATATTATCTCAATCTATTGACACAACACAAACATCAACAAGTGATATAATTTTGTGAGGAAGAAACTGCTTTACATTCTGTAATGCATGTGGTAGATCTGCGATAGTATTTGGGGCACTGAATTAAGCGTGTGTGGTCCAATAGTAACCCTGTTGTGTATTTTTAAAATAGGTACAAGCTTTATGAAAAAACACTTTTCTACTATTCAAACAAATTTGCCAGCGAAGCCACAAAATCTCGGCTCTGTGAATGGCAATTCTGGTCTGTCTTTTGGTCAAGACTGATGTATCTCATCAATTATTAAAAGAATGACCCTTACATTTTGTACAGGCATTCATGGTTCCCAGATGATGAATCCTAATGACTTAAGAAATCATACACGTTTGGTTCTGGTTGAAATATTTTGACAACTATACATTGATGTCGCCCTCAAAGTAAATTGTAATATTTTTGTTGATCCCTCAACTTTTCTTTGAGCACCTTTATCAGCAACAAAGCTTTAATTTGGCAATACCTGAAAAAATAATGACATTCTCAGCAGTATCCGCTGTACTTTGTGTTTGCTGCTAATTAGCTGCATTTAGGCAAACATGCACAAGGGTTGTTATATCAAAAAAATAATACCTAACTACAATAAATACAGAAATGTCTCCTCCTGCGACCTACAGTTTTATTTAGATTTTATTTAGGTGTTTTATCTTCTAGTCTGATTTTAAGTAGCAATATCTTTCCTAAAGGTGTGTCCAGAATGAATGTGAAGCACATTTTAAAGGCAGCATGATTGAAAACAAAGTCACTGCAGACATAGTCTCGCTTTGCCTCCTCCAAAGCACGCTGGAGGAGGGTCTGGCTACTCCACATAGCATTCGGGGATGGGAAGAAAATGTGCTCTGGTTAATTGGCATTTTTTTAAACCAATCACAATTGTCTTGGGCGGTGCTAAGCACAAAAAAAAAAAAGCTGCAGTCCCACTGCAAAATCGCCTCAGAAGGAACTTGTTTTGGTGGAACATGTGTATGGTTAAAAGTTGTTTTAGTCGCACGCAACAGAAAACTCAGATTGTATAGATAGTCTAGCTAGCTGTCTGGATTTACCCTGCAGAGATCTGAGGAGCAGTTAACCATAGTCATCATAAATCCACCGGAGTTTAAAATGCCAACACAAAGGAAGCCCAAGGCAACGGATATCCGGCCTAAATGAGTGAAATCCTGGAAGTGGAACGTCAAGGATATAGACTACTGCAGACATGACTAGACTTAACCCTTAGTGGCACAAATTGTGGCAAAGACGTGACTGTGCAATCTGAGAGAAATTGGCTGATAATAACAGAACTTGAGTTCTTGGTGAGTTCAGAAGGAACTGCATCATATACATACAGTCCAGTCATTGCATCCGTTGCGAGCTAGCTATAGTGTCTATAAAGTTGGTACAAATTTTGCATCACAAGCTTGAGATGCACTGTTGATGATTATTTTGATGGAACTGTTTCACAGCAGATACACAAGATGGTCGCAATCACTAAGATGTTTAAATGTTGGTAAAAATGAATATAAGACTTTGTCTGGAAGGTTGCAGGTTAAACTCTGGCACCTGTGAGCAAGGGAGTAAACCGGAGTCCTCTCTGGAGCAGCTGAAGCAATTTATTGTCTGCCTGCTTCCTGCTATTGTTCTGTCTGCTTACAGTTTGACCTTTGACTCTCTCTCTGGTCAGACTCACCTCGCTGCTTCTGTCATCTGTTCGTAGAGTCAAACTAAATTAAAACAGGAAAAGAAACTCAGCTTTCACATTTGTTCCTTTTCATTCTGCGAAGCAGACGAGGAGTTGTGTCAGCTGACGAGGAAATCCGTCCAAATTTCACCTCTCCGCTGGCACGACCATGAGGGGAAATCCGCCCAAAACTTCCTGTGAGGAAGAGAGAGGATTCCTCACAATCTCTTTCTTTTTTCTCAGACAGACCTCATTGTTAGAGGGTTATAATATGACCTGCTAATACAATTATTTAGTAGATTTATCTATCAATGTATCCATTTGATTTGAATCACCCAATATCACTTCCAATGTCCCAAAGGGTTTACAACAGGCAACACTTCCTGTCCTCAGATAACATGGGGTGCAGTAGGAAAAATACAACATGCAATAATCTAGCAATAATAACTTGAATCCAGCATTATAAGAAATGCAACGCTTTGTAATAAATCTGATTAAATACTTCTAGAATAAGCCCAAGACACATGTCCAGGATTTTTTTTTTTCAAAAATATACCAATCTTTATTTATGTAGTAATTCTCAAAACAGTTCCAAAGTGATAAACCAGAGTGATTAAAGCCAAAGTGTTATCTATGTTGTTCCGCTGGCAGCTCAAGGATCATATTTCTAACTGAATTTTCTGCAATGCCATTTTGTCCTTTTGTTTTTGCAATACACTTTATTTATTGCAACACACCAAAATGAAATACTGTAAGTCTACTGTAACTTTTGCTGCAAAGGTGGGAGATAACTAAGTACTTCTACTCACGTACTGTACAAAGATACAATTTTGAGGTTGTTAATGTAGTCAGACTGGAGTACAACACAACAAAACTGCTTCACTGCCTTAATGATAGGGTACATACTTCTGTTACTTTAGTATCAAAAATATTGAAGGCAGGACCTTCACATTGTGTAGTAGGCTACTTTTGTGTTACTTTTAAATGTTTTAATCCTCCCACCTGTCAGTGACTGACTGCCTTTGTGCCACGCTTGTGGCCATTTTATGTATTGTGTTGTGATTTGTGCTTGTTGCTGTGTTCCATGTGTTCTGTGGTTACCTGTCTGTCATGTGTCTTTGTCTCCGCCCATCCCCTTATTTGGTCTGCACTTCCTGTCTCGTTCGTTTCCCTCCGTTTTTGCTCTCACCTGTTGCTTGTTACTGTCTTGTCCAATCCTCTGTCTTTCTGTTCATTGGTCTGTGTATTTCTACACCCCTCTGTTCCTTTGTCTCTTATCGGTTCGTCTCTCTCTCTGTTTGTTCCTGTGAGAGTCCTGTTCGTTTGTAGGATTGTAGTTGTGAGTTTGTAAGTTGTAGAGTCAAAATAAAGCGTGTTTGTTCTGCACATCTGCACATATCTTTCTTACAGCATTTGACATTTTGACAACAACAAAAAAGTTGTAACTAATATATTAGCCAGGTCACTGGCACGGCTAACAGAAACACACATCTAAGAACCACCCGCGATGAGTAAAATATATATATTTTATTAACAATTTCAATGTTTGAATTATTATTTTATCTTATTATTTTTCTTTTGGCTAAAGTTGAATGTAGCATGCTAGCTTAGCAGAAATTAAAGAAGCTAAAGGCTAAAGAAGCAGTAGAATGCTCTTGTACATGCATGATACTTTCAACCTGCATTGGTCTATAATACAACATTCCTGCAAAAAAAATCATACTTTCATTAGGGTTTAAATGTTCGGTTTTTGTTGAAACTGTCATGAGAGTTGTCAATTCAACTTTATGATCATTTTGCAGGATGTAGTTTGTGGTAGGCTACTGTCAAGTTTTGAGAATTTAGTTATTCAGTCTCTAAACACAGTGGGGTGGAAGAACATATTAGCAGGGCTGTTGCATTTTCATTTGGGCTACTTTATACTTATACTCCAATACATTTCAAAAGGAAAACATTGTACTTTTTACTCCACTACATTTATTTGACACCTAGTTCCTTTTTACATAAAAAAAACAACATTATATACAGTATGATATGATGCAGAACACTACAAATCTACGCAGTAGTATTCAAAGTATCTAAAATTGGCTTCACATTGACAAACTACAGCATTAAACTGCTCTTACATGTCTTTGTTGTGCCATTCTGCATACTGAGTACTATATTTTCCTAATAGTACTTCTGTACTTTTACTTAAGTACCATTTTGAATTTAGGACTTTTACTCGTAATGGAGTACTTAAGTAAAGGATCTGAGTACTTCTGTAGGTACTGTAGTCCATGTACAATAGTCACCATAGAGCCCAGAGCTCTTGAGGCTGGAGAGGGAGAGAAGGGAGTGTTGTGTGTTACTACATTTATACTTTTGCTGCTACAGTATACTGCTGTTACTATTGTGACTATAAACAACTGGACTAGTACTGACTGTAGTACTAGTACTACAGTCCTACTTTACTAGTACTAATACTGCTACTGCTAGTAGTGCTGGTGGTACTACTAGGGGAGTAGAAGGAGGAGATGACCTCTGCTGGGGAGGTTCCTACTTTGCCAGTTTCTGTTTTTTTTCTTTCTTCTTTCTCTTCCTAGATTAGAGAGGAAAAGACGTGACGCCAGCAGTCGCTCCAGCCTCTGCGGCTGCTCTCTGCCTCGCCGGACACTTAGCTAAGAGTTCATTTGTTTATTAGTTCCTATAGAACGGTGATTGTTAATGAGCAAAGAATACTGCTGATAATCCCCAACACTGCCTGGACCCACCCTGCACAGTAGTTTTTACTTTTTTATATTTTTACAAGTACTTAGACCTATATTTCCAGTTTTTGCGTCTATCATCAGCAGGTTGCTTTCAGTTTCCATACATCTATTACTGTTTAATCAGAGGTCTTTTGTTTTCTAATAGTTTTGTTTTTTCCTGCACAGAGAATGTTATCTGTGTGTTTTTTTTTTTCCTGTAGTTTGTAGAGCAGGTTGTGTTTGAGGTTTAGAATCGATGTGAGAGGA
This sequence comes from Sander lucioperca, assembly GCF_008315115.2. Classification (NCBI taxonomy): domain Eukaryota; kingdom Metazoa; phylum Chordata; class Actinopteri; order Perciformes; family Percidae; genus Sander; species Sander lucioperca. The sequence goes on from NC_050188.1 coordinate 949,322, forward strand.
AAAAACTGATGTCTAGATCCAACGCTGCCTAAAAAAAATTCCCTACTTTTTCTACTGATTTTTTTCTACTGACTGGGGAGGACGCTGGGTTGGTGGATTTATTCTTCCCCTCCCTGGATTAACACTTGGAGCCATGCTGCTGCTTCTTCTGCTGCTGCTCTGCCTGCAAACTTCACTGCAAGAACAGGTAACACACCTCCTACTCTGTTACACTGAGATAATGTTTCACCTGTTTAATCTCTTTAGAGCTTTAAATTATAATTTGACATGCTCACAGTGACAATGCCAACATGCTGAGCAGCTGATATTTACCTGGTTCAGCATCATCTTAGTTCAGCCTGCTAACATTTTCTAATTAGCACAAAACACAAAGTACAGCTGAAGTTGATGGGAATGTTATTAGATTTGCACGTTTTTGGTCATAAACCAAAGTTTGGGACAAAAAAAAGTCAAGGGATCACCAAAGAATTTAGAATGTATCCTCTTGAATATCTGTACCATAGAAATAGAGATTAGAACGAACATTCCCATCCAAATCAACATAGCAGGATGATCAGAGCGGCGTCCATTTTTATGTGTTACAATTCCATTGCAAAGAACTGTGACCGTTGTAGCAGGATAACTTCCACATAAACATTTGTATAAACCAACTTGCGGAAAATCGGGGAGTCACCGAGGTGAAGTTTTACGACCAACAATCAGTGGAGTAGTACGAAGCATGAAGAGGCGTCTTTTGTGCACTATGTCCGTTGCCTTGCTGCTAGAGAGGGAGGATTGCCCGATTACATTTTTTTCATATTTCTATTAGTAAGTCATCAAGAAAACAAGGTTCTCAAACTAGTGAGTGTGACACACTTTACGTCCCCACTGACGTGCGTTATCACCCTAACAACTAAACAACAATCTCTTGAACTGACCACGGCAAACAGTTCAATGTCCTTTCTACTCTCATTCTATTTCTATGGTCTGTACCAAATTTCATGGCAAATGTATCCAAAATGTTTCACTCAAAACCAAATACATCAAACCTGCTCTCTGCGCTAGGTCAGGGGATCACTAAAGTCAGTAGGATTCATCCTCTGGAAACCATGAATATATGTACAAAATATTGTGCCAATCCATCAAGCAGATGTCAAACATGAATAAGTGAAAACTTTGACCTGCTGGTGGTGCTAGAGGAAACGTCAGGGGATCACTAAATTCAGAGGGCCAGATGTACGTACATTTGCGAATGTAGCATTATCTGCGCCATGGCCAACCCGCAGAATGCGCACGCTGTGATACTTCAGCTTACAACGTATTTACCAAACCTGCAGTTCATCGGGTAATCAGCGCCTTTCTCCGCTCATTATACCGTAAATTGGGCTGTAGCAAAGCGTTATGTACTTGTGCTATGATACAGCTGAGTGCAGACTGTGATATTCTCACTGCTGATGCTATGACAGAAATTATCCTGATGCCAATAGGTGTAATGTAGCGAGGAGTTTAACAACTGCTGGAATGGAATGTGAACGCTGAGTCGGAGATTCAATGTCATCTTTGATTTCTTCCAGTAACTGTAATATTGCATGGCTGCTTAATCTGTAACGCTTAATGATTTTGTGTTCACTCAACTGAAAAAGTGTAATCCTTGTGGCAAAAATATTTTCAGCTCGTCTCCTTGGCCTATCTTCGTCTTGCTCGGATTACTGCTGCCATTTCACCAGGAGGCATATGCCAGGAAATCTTCCAGGTTTACACCTGCTTTTAAGAGGCGGAGAATTTTCATCGCAAAATTGAGGCGCGCTTTCACGGGCGGTTTTTATACATACCGCGGAATACATAATTAGGCGCACTTTATGCTTCCCCTCCCATCTCTTTATGGGAAACTCCCACTTTCCCCTTCACCCTCCCGTGAATGCATATGCATGACATGGAAAAGCGCAATTTGCCATTTTCAGTTCCCGCGACAGGCAGTCTGCGATTTTACCTGCGGCCTGTTTGTACATACCTCGCCATGCTTTTATGCGCACGTTGCGAAACAAATACACCTGAAGTGGACACAAAAGCGTTAGTACATCTGGCCCAGAGAGCTTCATCCTCTGGGGAACGTTTGAAAAGATTTCATGATAACCGATCGAATAGTTGTTGAGGCTTTTCAGTCTCAACCAAAGTGGTGGACTGACTTACTGCCTGACATTGCCATATAGAGTCATGCAGCTATGGCCAAAAACAATGGATCCCAGATCAACTCACTAGTGTCTCCGCATTAGACCCTCACTGTCTGGTAAACGGCAACATCTTTCACATGTAAAGAAAGCTTTTTGTTTTAAATTTGTAGTTTTCAAGCTGAGATAACCCTGATGACATCACTGTGAAATCATCAGGATTATTTTGTAAAACTTGACAAAGCTCCTCCAGAGCCACAGAATACGCTGGTGTGGCCACCACAGAAAACAATGCCAATGTAAAGTCAATGAGAAGATGACGTAGCATTAGGAGTGACTACGGTAGCGAGTAGTATGAAAGCCCAAAAATCTGCATAGGGAGGATGGTTGGGGGGGTGGATGGGTCAAACAACACAGGAGACCGGGGCTCGTGTCCCGCGTGTCACGTTTCCTAAACCTAACTGTAACCGTCCGTTCTTCTTTTCCTAAACCCAACCATCCCGTTGTTGTCCCGTGTCCCGTTATTGTTTTCCTAAACCCAACCATCCCGTTCTTCTTTTCCTAAACCCTAATCCTAGTCCCATTGTTGTCCGTGTGTCATGGAAATGTAAGCCCACCCACGACCTTTTCCTTAACTTAAGGGGCCATGTTCATTTCACGGAATTCTTCCGTGGGCCCATCACAAAAATTTTTGCGATTCCGTGAAACTGCCACAGATTTTGAGTTAAGGGGCCGTGTTCATTTCACGGAATTCTGTGAGATCAGGTTGGTTTTCACAGGCTGAGGTTAACCATGGCTACTGTAGCAACCTGACTTTTGTGGTGTAAAATTGACGGAGTGTTCCTCTAAAAATTCAAACTAACTTCCCAAGTCTGAGCCAAAACCTATCTCAAATCAAAAATCTAATACCTAAATCTAATCAGATGAGGCAGTTGCATACTGTGGTTTAATCATCGGCTGTTAACCACCATTAAAACTTAGTGTTGTTGCTGCATGGTCTATTCCTCGCTGCAGATTTATTCGGATACTGATCAGAAAATTGACATCTCCAGAAAAGTAGCAATTGTTTTTCAAATTTGAAATCAGAGGGATCAGTCAAACAACTGTTGTTCAGCCATATTGAGATGACATCTATGCTGAGCTGATTCAGCCACAGACCACAGCCATCAGAGTGAAACTCGTGATTTACTGCATCATGTTGTCGTCCTAGTTGAGACATTTTCAGTTTGATTCATTTTATATGGCAATAATGCTGCCTCTTAATTTACATTGTACAGCTCTGACCCAGAGTCAGCCTCTCAGTCCTTCATTAAGCAGCAGATTGCTGGCCAAGCTGAGTAGTGGGCAGGTGTTCCTCAACTGAACAAAACTTAAAGCAACACTATGTAACTTTTCCTGCTTCGTTCCCCCTACAGGTTGTCTCTTTGGAACAACAGCTGCAGCTAAAAGTTGCATAGTGTTGCTTTAATGCTGATATTCTTCCCTTTCAGTTCAGGACACACAGCGTTCTCTTCCATTTTTAAAGAGAAAATACACAATATAACAGAAGTTATATTGTCTATATAATTGGTTCTGGGTAGAAGTAAAATTATCTGTAAATCTGAGATAAGTAGTGTATCAATATTCAAACCGATGACACCATCGTTTTAGGTTTGGTCCGCCGATGAGTTTGATTTGAGATGTGAATCAGACACATGTCCATATCCCAGTAAAACTGGCATGGCTGCTATAGTACATTCCCAGTGTCACTATCCGATGTGAGTTGAGTGCAGATGTGAGTTGCGTTTGCGTCACTTTGCGACTTCAAGCAGATCTGTTTTGCTGTTAGCCACAGAATAATGAGATAGGTACATACATTACATAGCAGTAATTCATTATTTAGCGTAAGGCATCACATTTTCACGGCATGATCCCTGATGTCAGTTCTAGATTAGAGGCTGAAGTAGCCTACAAGAACCTGCTAACGAGAGACTTCTGTAATGTCAATACAATAAAAATGGACCTACTTAACGAAGTTCGTTCACTGCTAGCTACAAGTTAGCAATCAAACACAACAAAGGCACAAAGTCACTTGAATGGCGTTTTGAGCTAACGTTAGCAATCAAACAATCATAGATAGCTAAAACGTTTGCCGGATCCGGATCCCTTGGCGTTATGCCGTAAACCATTTAAATCTGAGCATGCGCAACTCAGTGACACTCAGTCTGTCCAGCATTCACTGTCTGTGTGCCACACTACTAAAACACAGTGGTGGAATGTAACGAAGTACAAATACTTCATTACTGTACTTAAGTAAATTTTTCACTTATCTGTAATTTACTTAAGTAGAATAAATAGTGCATTTTTTTGACTTTTACTTTGTTACATTTTGCAGCAATTATCTATACTTTCTACTCCACTACATTTCTACAACGTTCCGTTACATTTTTGTTACATTCAATCTTCAATAGCATTTATTGGCCAGGCGCGTACCGCTCCTGGTACTACCGCTGCTCCTGTTACTGCTGCTGCTCCCGATACTCTGCTTGGTCATATGTGAAGCATCCGTTCACATAGGGTTAATATACAACCCGTATATTTATCTTAAAAACACTCCCGGTCCTCCTCAGCTGTGAAGCCACATACTTGTTGTCCAAGCCCGTGTGTTCTCGCTAGATAAATGTGTGCAGCATTCACTGTCCCGTGGGAAATAATGCAAAGTCGAGCTTCAGATCACCCTGATAGATAACCAGAATTGTAAGTCAGAATGTAAACTGGGCCACAGATGGTAAGCACACTAAATTAACCTAAAACTAACTTAATTAAAATGCCACAGCCCATGCTGTTTTTTTTAATTTTTTTATTATTATTAGAATATAGACATTAAGAGAATAAATCGTTATGCAAGTAGGCTACTTTTACTTTTAATACTTAAAGTACATTTAAAATTAGGTACTTTTTACTTTTACTTAAGTAGGGTTGTCATTGTGGTACTTCTAATTGGGTTAGACTAATATGTCTCTGGTTATTTGCACTTTTACTTAAGTACTGAGATTCAGTACTTCCTCCACCACTGCTAAAACACTGCCATCCTTGCTTTGAAAATAATTCTCTACTTTGGTAAACATGCGTTGTCTTTAAATGTGTTTTATCCAGTGGTGAGTAAATGTACTCAAGTACTAAACTTGCGTGCAGTTTTGATGTATTTGTACTTCCACTTTATACTTCTCTATACTTCTACTCCACTACACTTCAGAGGGAAACTTTTTACTTTTACTACATTTGTTTTACAACTTCAATTTCTAGTTACTTTGCAGGTTAAAATTTACATGGAAAACATTTAATCAAGAAATAAAAGATAATACATTTTTATAGATTTTTTTTATAGAACTACCCAACAGTATACAAAGTGGTTACAATTAACTCCTCCTCAACCAGCTGCTACATTTAAATACTGCTTACACATGAACGCATCAATAATAACAATCTGATTTATATGAAAACTAGAGGAGCACTCACGTAGGACTCCGCCAAGGCATGCCCAATCTCACAA